>NC_142673.1:21573612-21801112 GCF_964200805.1 Pocillopora damicornis | reverse complement strand
TATCAAGTGCTTTTATTGGTGTCTAGATGAAAATATGTGTGGCTTAGCCAGAAAAAAGGAAGAAAAAAGCTTTAACTGGAGTAACCAACCAATATATCTTGGTAGATTTAATTTTGAGTACCACCCCTTCAAACACCTTCTCCAATTTTCTAACCCAAGTCTCTTATGGCTCATTGCTAGTCAGGGCTTCCAAGCATCTATAAAACTGCCAGCTACACATACTATTTCATGTGCAGTCACTATGATTATAATGGTCACCTAAACAACAGATTATACAAGTGATGAACATACAAAATATTCATTTAATTTTTTTTTCATTTATTAAACTACAAGACTATGTGCTGATATATATCAAACATGATTTTTAAATCAAGAATGAGTGTATGAAGAAACATTGAAGTGATTATAAGTGGCTGATGTGTTGACTAGCTTTTTTCAACTTTTTAAGTAGCTTTTTACAGTTAGAATGAGCTAGTATAAAAAAGATAATTTTGGAAAATACAAAAAGGCAAGGATAAAATTTTACACAAATTATAATGGCTAGGTTTGGATAATAGTTCAACTATCAATATTTAGTGCACCAGTGGACACCTCATCTTTGTAATACAACACAACAACAATAATTGTTGCATTAAAATAATATTTTAAAATATTGATATATAACACTATGTTGATCTGCAACTAATTATTAGTTGCAGATCAACATAGTGTTATATATGAATATTTTAAAATATAACATGGATCCAAGTATTTTACTGCCTTGAGATCAGGCTGATCTTTTTCCACATGGGACTACTGTGTATTTATCATTCAATTTGACCCTACAACTTTATGTTCAATTTATACCTCTTTATATTCTCCAGATGTGACTATTGGAGATGAGAAGGCTTGAAAGAAATAACAAGATTAACGATCTATAAGACATGAATCTAGGATTGAAGGTGAGATCTTAATAAAGTTTGCCTGTTAGTAATAGGTGTTTCGAGAAGAACATTGCTCGCGTGACATTTGCGTTACATTTAAAAGTTTATTTAGTTTAATATTTCACCTTTTCTTTTCACTTATTGGTCACCTTGATTGACACTGAAATATGAGTAAGTTGGTGGTTTTTAGTTAGTTTTTTACACGTGTCGTGTTGGAGGCATGAATCAGGATAGCTTTCCTGTTTTTGATGATTATACAGTTTAGTTTAACTCTGGAATCCCGTCACGAAGTAAGTCAGTTGTTTTAAGTCGTTTTTGGTTTCCTTAGGCTTTGTTACATTCAATTATTCGCGTTGATTCTGTTAGTGTAATTTCTGTAAGACTGCATGTAATTAGCGGTTAAATCTGTTTGTGTTTTGAAGATTATATGATATGCTTAGGTCTCTTATTTTTGGTTAGGTTCTGTTGTTTAGAAATCTTATTTATTTATTGTTTCAGATCGAATAAAATTCTATTTATACGATTCGGGATTCTTTAGAGCCACGCAAGTAATTTGGTTTTCATCCGACGGACCAATAGGTTTGGGCAGCTTGTCCCATTGCCATGTTTTCCAAGATGTAATGACTGATACATAATCTATGGATTTACTTGGATATTATTACACTCACTTAATCTTACATGTGACTCTGATGAATGTGAATTGAAGAAGAGAGGTACAAACTATCAAAATTACAAAGTTGCTTTAGTTATTATTGTGTGTTGTTGTGGTTGAAGCTTTTTTTTTTTGGACATTTTTCAATGCAGTTTCATTTTCTTTTTTCCCTATAGAACCTATCTTTTATTCTTTATGACAAAGTAGAACAACAAATATGGAAATTGGCAAAATAAAACCCAGAAAGAATTTTAGCATAACATTATCACATTTCAACAACAGCATACCTGTGCTTATATGAATTTGTCCTCTAAAACTGTTTTTTGAGTCTTCCTTTAATTCTTCTCTTAACTTTGATGTCCACCTATCCCTTTTTTTTTTAACTACTTCTATGCTTTTTTCTTCTCTTCTATCATTCTGGACTAATATTAATTTGTAACACCGCTATCTTTCCGGTACAGGGTATTCTTAGTAAAAAAGGTTGACAAACAAACAAAACAAAATCTGAAGTTTTTCTACTTGTGATGGGTTTCCTCTCAATGAATTATGTAGATATGACTGAACTGAATTATGTAGATATGACTAAACTGAATTATGTAGATATGACTGAACTGAATTATGTAGATATGACTGAACTGAATTATTGACTGAACCATATTTGGTGTCACTATCATTTCTTCCTATTTCATTTTCTCCAAGTCTTCAATCTGTGTACCATTTAGCTATGGGTTTAGATTATATATTTCTAAAGTCACTACCTGAGGGTTTTCCAATTAATAACCCAAAATTAGCAAAAAGGCAGTTTATGAATTGACTTACCAGAAGTCAATTTGCAGTTAAGTCATCTTGTGATACCAGAAATCTGAATGAACCGTCGCTCTTGAGGTGGAAATGTCAAACCGGACGTCAATATTTAAGACACTTAGAAAATGGCTAATGACAAGGGTTGAAAATGTTGTCAAAGCCACTCCTATCAACTCGAATTGAACAACTCATCTCAATTTAAGTTAACATGTCATACTAGAAAAAAACTTAAAATATTAAGTTGCTAACAGGGAGGGTTGAAAAGGTTGTTAACTCAATTCAATTTAACTCGAATTGTAGATTCGGCAACCTGCTATGGAGTCAAATGTTGTCAAATCTACTTGATTCAACTCAAATCAGATGATTTGACTTCTTTATAGTCAACCAGTCATACTGAGAGTCTATATGCAAGGCACTTATAAAATATACTGCAACTTGCTATGGATGGACTTAACTAAAGATGAGTCAAGTCAAATCGAGTCAAGATTGGATGAAGGTTTATCTGTATTATCTTCCTCTGCAAATTGACTTCCAGCTGTTTTGCATTTTAAGAACAAGGAAGGTTCAGTTGCTCATGCCCTTTGACTTCCAGTACGTTGATGCACATTTCAACTTCTGCTGAGTTGATTTGTTCATGTTGTCATTTTCCCATTTGCACATGCCCCCTGCCTTCCGGTATGTTAACACACAATTTGACTTTCAATTAGTCAATTTGTCAACTACCATAGACAATTGAAGTCAAATTACCTTTCTGTCTTGATTTTAAAAGACGTCACAGAAGGGGGATGTTATCTTATTGTGTGAAGTTTTCTTCACCCTTTAATATGTCAGCTATATATCTTTGGCTGAAATATGAAAAAAAAAATGTAAGATTTAATACAAGATCAGATTTATGATGAATTCTTCCTAAAGTATATTCTTGACATTTCAGCTGCCCCCAAAAGGAACTATGTTTTTTTAAAAACAATATTTGACAATGACCACCACTGCTGAGCTGAGTCTGTCAGAGTGACCTCACTCTTTATTTTGATGTCAATGCAAAAGACTTTACAAGAGTTTTTGTCATAAAACATAATCATGACTTTGTCTTACATGGCTAAGAGTTAAAGCTATATAATAAATAATTAAATGCCCATTTGAAAACTTTCATCAAAGCAGTTTTGAATCCTGTTGTAAATTGATCAAGTTTTATTTAGAAACTGTTGATTGCATGCCCTAATTGTTAAGGCCCAGTTGGGATTTTGCCTAATCCGCCAAAATTTTGATGTAAATTGTCATTTTAAGCTTGAGTTATGGTTAATCCTTAAATTTACTATATTATTACCAACAAATAATTTTTTTATTAAGTTGCATTTATTATGTAGTAATAAGTTACTAAATAGCAACTAGAAGTCATGTGAAATTATTTTGACTAGACAAAATCTCTACGAGGCCAAGGAAACCTGGCAGAAGTTTCAGAAAAGGTGGGAAAGTTAGGGCTGGAGCAAGGTGCTTGATAAAGTAACAGCAGAAGCCACTAAGAAAAGTGAAAGAATTGGATTTTAAAAGGTATTTGTTGTGGCAGGTCAGACAAGGTTAGATAACATTGAAAAAAGACATTCTCAATCTGTCTTTCACATTCTTGGCACTCTGATGTTTTGGGCATTTCTCTTTCCAACAGACCTTCTGCCTGATCTTTACCATATTTACCTGAACCTTCAAGATTGTTTTCCTTTAAGAACAAGTTTCCTCCAGGCTGGTTCAGATTATTAGATGAACCACTGACAGGACGTTGCTCATTGGAATCTACAAATTTATTAAGTGTAAATAAGAATTACATTACTCTGATAATCCAAAAAAAATCAGAACAGCTAAACCTGTGCGACAAAGTACTCTGTCAACTGCTCTTATGTACCAATTTTGCTTTGTAGGGTCACATTCTCAGTCAAAATTTCCGTTATTTGCCCATTGCACACCCATGTGGTTGCATTACAGGAAATACTTCACACATGGGAGAATTAAAATTACAAAAAAAAAACCTTAAAAACTGGATCCTTAGCTTTTAAAATATGTCATGGATATGAAGATTGGATTGTGTAATATCAATAAATGGATAAACTGGTTCTTTACGAGGCAAGAAAAAGTTATTTCTGTTTCTTACACACATGGCTCATCTTGTGTTGAAATCGTGGAGACTATGCCTTTGTTACTAGGCATTTAATATGGGAAAAGTTATCCAAATGATGAGAAGAATTTCTGGGTCACTGAATAACTTCAAAATGTTGGTTGTGCATAATTAATTAGATGTTTCGTAAATTTACTCTTGAAACGTTAAAACATTTGTGCAAGCTCATTCAATGTCCTAGTTCCCATCACTTCAGTGTCTCACCCAATATACACCCCAGACGGCAAACTTAGTTACATCAACTGAGTCAGATTGATTAGAGCAAGATGCTTTGGGATCTTCATACTGAACACGGGCAGCGGGGTGTTAACCTTGCTTCAAAAGACAAGGTGACGAAGATAATTCTAGAATCAAATAAAGAATACTTACTTAGTAAGTTTTGGGGGAAAAATAATGGACAAATATCTCCCTTGTCGTCGAAGGCCAACAATCCTACGCCGCACTCGCTTTTGTCGAGGATGATTGCACCCTCTGGAATTTCATTCGGCTGAAAATCTTTCAACTTTCTTAGTTGAACTCCGTCTCTCTTGGAGTCCAAAAAATAAGATCCATGATCATCTAGGCAAAAGAGGTAACGCCTCCCAGAAAACTGGTCGGTTAGCACGTCACAGTAGAGCTCATCTTGTTTCGCATCAGCCCTATCAAACTGTGATACTTTCTCCTCTTGAATACAAGACAGGGAACGTTTGGACTGGAATTCGTTATCTCGCCACCCTGAAAGAGTTTTCTGCTCGTGCAAATATTCTGTTGGTATCAGGATTAACTTGGTGTTGCCATCAGAAGCTGGGACTTCATAAAATGCATCACTCTATGCTGTAACACTCGTCGGTTTTGAACGTACCAAGCCATTTACGTGGGGCAAATTCAGCTTGCCAACTTGTTTTGCCCCATCTTGGTCTCATCACTTGGTTGGTAGTAACCAAGAACGTTTGGTTAATCGGTGTTTGTTCAGATGTTTGGTAAAGATTGCCGTCGTCAACTGGAAAGGGTCCGTCTAAAATCCACGCACTTCCAGTTGTCACGGACGGACGTCCAGGAGCTTGTTGTGTAATTTTCGACCCAGAGCTCATTATATCCCTTTCTCTTTGTGCCATTCTAAGAAAGAAGGATTGAAAACACAAGTGAACGACTCTTAATTTTTGCAAGAAGCAGGCCAAGGAATCACTTCCTTGTTGACGGGTCTTCGCGGGCTTAAACTGCGAAGGCCCTGGTGCCCAGTTTCGCGCCTAGAGTTTTTTTACTTGGTTTTTCTGTCTCGGGTTGGCTGTGCGTCGGCGGAGCTCGAACGTGTTATTTTCAGTGAGGAATTGAGAAAATGATGTTTAAAGAACGTAAAAGAGTGGTGCGGTAAGCGTATTCACTATTTGCAAAGACGCCGAGTACACGCTGTGCGTTAAAAATCGTTAGAAAAAAAGTTGTTAAGATTCTTTTACTTCTGAAATATTCCGGCTTCGTGTCTTGATATTCGTATGCCTTGTGCATACCTCTTTCGTTTAGTTTAACCCTGTTGTAAACGTGAGTTAAATTTGAGCGATTTTTTCCGAATATTCACTTCATGAAACTACGCGCTCTTTTTCGGACTTTAGGAGAACGTAATGAAAGCATCAGCCATGACAACGGAAAATGCGACAAATGAAATTTTTATTGTCCTCAGTAAAAAAGAATGGTATCACTGATATTTCAAAGGTCTTGTTTTGTCAGCCACGAGGAGGGTTAATCATGACAGTATAGACCACAAATTGACTCGTATACTAATGCAACCTAAAGCTAAGATTATTGAGTCTCTATTTTCTTGCAAAAGGGGTAAGGACACGGAAATGAGGGACATGGGACGTAACTACTGACAACTCTGGGGGAAAAGCTCACTATTTTAAAACCAACTGATGTTTCTGAAGGGTTCTTGGCAGGTAATTGATCTCTTTAGTTAACTTGCAGTTATTTGAGTCCAAATAAAAAGGTTATCATTGTCTCTGGCGCTCGAACTATCAGAGCTAGAGCTCACAAGGGGACAAGTTTTAGGGCGGTGAAGCGGTGCCCATGATTCGGAAACATAGAGGCTACCTCTTTTTCTTAACTTTAATCAGTGATATATTTTAATTAATGATGCACTGAGGTCCAATACAATTGTATCATGTAATCTGGTGAGCTGAAATAGTAAGTTAAACCCACAAGTCTACTTATTGCGAATTAAGAACCGAAGCAATTTTACACCATACATAAAAAAAATTATAAGCAACCTTGCTTTACACCAAGGTTAGCGTCTTTTCGATACAACAACAATACATCATTATGCTACAGCTTCACACTACGAGTTGTTACACTGTCACGTTTATTCGCTCTTTCTGTCGCTTTTGTCTCATTACCCGTGCTACCTTGGATTTCATCATAGACTCGGGAATGAAAAAGCGTGGTAAAATGGTAAAAAAAATTATAAGCAACCTTGCTTTACACCAAGGTTAGCGTCTTTTCGATACAACAACGATACATCATTTTGCTACAGCTTCACACTACGAGTTGTTACACGGTCACGTTTATTCGCTCTTTCTGTCGCTTTTGTCTCATTACCCGTGCTACCTTGGATTTCATCATAGACTCGGGAATGAAAAAGCGTGGTAAAATGGTAAAAAAAATTATAAGCAACCTTGCTTTACACCAAGGTTAGCGTCTTTTCGATACAACAACAATACATCATTTTGCTACAGCTTCACACTACGAGTTGTTACACGGTCACGTTTATTCGCTCTTTTTGTCGCTTTTGTCTCATTACCCGTGCTACCTTGGATTTCATCATAGACTCGGGAATGAAAAAGCGTGGTAAAATGGTAAAAAAATTATAAGCAACCTTGCTTTACACCAAGGTTAGCGTCTTTTCGATACAACAACAATACATCATTTTGCTACAGCTTCACACTACGAGTTGTTACACGGTCACGTTTATTCGCTCTTTCTGTCGCTTTTGTCTCATTACCCGTGCTACCTTGGATTTCATCATAGACTCGGGAATGAAAAAGCGTGGTAAAATGGTAAAAAAAATTATAAGCAACCTTGCTTTACACCAAGGTTAGCGTCTTTTCGATACAACAACAATACATCATTTTGCTACAGCTTCACACTACGAGTTGTTACACGGTCACGTTTATTCGCTCTTTCTGTCGCTTTTGTCTCATTACCCGTGCTACCTTGGATTTCATCATAGACTCGGGAATGAAAAAGCGTGGTAAAATGGTAAAAAAATTATAAGCAACCTTGCTTTACACCAAGGTTAGCGTCTTTTCGATACAACAACAATACATCATTTTGCTACAGCTTCACACTACGAGTTGTTACACTGTCACGTTATTCGCTCTTTCTGTCGCTTTTGTCTTATTACCCGTGCTACCTTGGATTTCATCATAGACTCGGGAATGAAAGAGCGTGGTAAAATGGTAAAAAAAATTATAAGCAACCTTGCTTTACACCAAGGTTAGCGTCTTTTCGATACAACAACAATACATCATTTTGCTACAGCTTCACACTACGAGTTGTTACACTGTCACGTTTATTCGCTCTTTCTGTCGCTTTTGTCTCATTATCCGTGCTACCTTGGATTTCATCATAGACTCGGGAATGAAAAAGCGTGGAATTAAAAAAAAAAAAAACCGCGCATCTTTTACATCCTATTACAGTGTGACGCAAGCCGTTTTGTGCCAGAAAGAGACTACTATTCAGACAGACGATCGAAAGTATTTGTGCAAACAATGGTAAGAACTTTATGGATGATCCTTACAGTAACCTTGTGTGTCATAAAATCTGCCATTGTAATAAGAATATACTCAGAACTTGGTTGTTTTCAAAACCACTATCTTGTTTCCAACTATGAAGATTTGAAAAGCCAATAGTTCCACCTCTGCCAAATCATGAAGGTAGAGGTCCTCCCGCCCGCAGGATTTTCTCAATGTCATCAGCTGGAAATAATAATAATAATCATAATAGTAATAATGAACATTTCAAAAACTATTCGTACTTATCGCGCGTAATTGGTTACAACCTCACAGAAAAAATTGTTCTTTTATACTCCAATCAAATCCGATAAATCAAAGATCGAAGACGAAAGCCTTTAATATGCAACACCTTGGCAAAAATACCACCTAATGTTCAAAATACCATTTGGAAGATATTAACCATTGGCTACGATTTCTGTTCTCATACTTTAATCCTTTAACCCATAAGAGTGACTAGCATCTAATTTCTCCTTACAATATCACCACTGAATCACACATAAAGGTCATGAGAATAAAGGAAATGATCACCAACTAAAGAAACTCTTGATTGTTAGACAAATTCTCCTTGTTAGCACCTTAGTAAATATACAGAGAACAGTATGAAGAATATGAATACTGATGTTAGGGTGTAAAGGGTTAAGAGCAAACAAATGAGTTAAGTCCCAGTTGTCAGTTGCATTTTTCGAGTCCAGTGTAAATGCATTTAAATACTTTGAGTTCTTATGGGATCTTTTTGATGTTACAAGATCACTTTGTGTTATTAACAGAGTTGATAGTGTAAATTGGCCACCGATAAGAAATTCCAAAGCTGTCGTTTCAAACGTTAGCCCTTCGTCAGAGTGCTCTGATAAAGAACATTTGCCGAAACGTCATCTTTAGAATCTCTCCATACTTCCCACCGTTGCAGCACCACCTCTTCTTAAGAAACTTACTCCCTACATACTTTTTGATGTTGATTTTTTTTTTATAATTGGCAGAATGTAGCAATTACTATAGAACTCTAGTAGGTATCTTTGTATATGCGTTCGTTTCAGTAAACTTGGAAGAATAATCTTACCATAGAAAAACTCTTTTAGGTCATCTATAACATCGGAGCGATCTATGTTTTGTAGAAACCTCAGGAAGGTATCCATGGTTTCGGTTGGTTCCCTGTTGACAATGTATTCTAGCACGGTTTTTGTTGGACTCTGGAAATCACTTGGCTCTAAGTTATCAAGGATTCTCTGGTCGATGTGATAATGCTGACCAACATTTTTCCACTTTCTATTAAGGTCCAATAATGCCGTTACGTTTTGCATGGCGTCCATGTTACCAAGCAATGTTTCGATAGTGCTGTTATCTGTGTCAAAGAAGCGAAGAAAGAAACAAGTATTGATCAAAACACCTGCCATTACACACGCTGTTTGGGCATTTTGGTCAAAGAATAAAAATCTTAAATAAGCAACATTCATACTTGAATACAAAAGGTCGAGTTGGTAGGGACAATTTTATAAGTCGCAAGAGCGTCTGCTTCACATATTACAGTAAACGTAGAGAAGTACGCGGCGCTTCAGATAGGGTAGCTTTGAAATTACGAGTTATCGTATACTACCTGGGAAACCAGCCAGTGCTTCAGTTACACCTGGTAAGCTGATATCCGCTGCCAGTGTCTTCAACGGATGACGCGGTTTTCTTGTTTTGATTATTTTCAGGACCATCTCACTTGGACTGTCTCTAGAGGGGTCTCTTAATCTTCTTAGGGTGCCTGCCTCAATACCGATTTCAATTCCAAAATGGTACCAATTCCTTATGCTCCTCTTGTCGTCAAGTTTCATGCATATACTACATAAGGTTTCTGAATGCTTTTCATAAAGGTCGGTGACTGTACTTTCGTCTTAAGAAACAGGATTAAAAATCACGATTAATTTTTTTTAGGTAACCATTGTTTAGTTTATGCATTTGGTTTCTTAGGTCAGTTGTTAAAAATATTCTGCTCCAGTTTTCACGAAGCTTTGTTTCGTTTCAATGGCTCTAAAGCCCCACCAGTTTAAGGTGATACAGGTTGCCAAGAATTGTAAAACCTCTGATTATTAACCGATCACGAGCCGCTGCGTAATATCATGACGTCTATTATGGGGCGCCAAACCATTCAATATTCCCTCTGTATTTATGTGACCCACTTTACTTTTTATATGGTCAGTTCGACTTTTTATACGGCCTTTTTTACTTTTTATATGGTCAACTTGAGTTTTAATGTGGTCAACTTTTTCTTTTAATAAGATCAATTTGTACTTTTTATATGGTCTACTCGATTTTTTATTTGTTCAACTTTTTACATGGTCAAGTCGACTTTTTATGTGGTCAAGTCGACTTCTTGTATGGTCAACTGAGTCGGCATTTTACCCCTGATCTGCAGTCTTTAGTCTGCACTTTACCTCCAGTCTGCAGTCTGAAGTCTGCAGTCTGCATTTTACACTGACCGATATAAAAAGTAAAAAATTGACGATGTGAAAAGTCGACTTGACCATATAAAAAGTAGACTTGAACATATAAAAAGTAAAAAGTTGACCATATGAAAAGTACAAAGTTGACCATATGAAAAGTCGACTTCACCATATAAAAACTCAAGTTGACCGTATAAAAGTACAAAGTTGACCGTGTAAAAAGTCGACTTAACCACATATAAACTGGACTTGACCATAGAAAAAGTACAAAGTTGACCATATGAAAAGTCAACTTGACCCTATAAAAACTCGAGTTGACCATATAAAAAGTAAAACATTGATCATGTAAAAACTCGAGTTGACCATATAAAAAGTAAAACGTTGACCAATTAAAAAGAAAACTGGGTCACAGAAATACAAAGGGAATGTTGACTGGTTTGGCGCTCTATAGTCTAGAGTTAAAAAACCAAAGTTGGGGAGAAGGTACACTAACTCAATATAAAATGTCTCACATTGTTGATAAAAACAGACATGTGCTTCAAAGGGTGCCAAAGGGTTACCTTTGAGGTGACTGTTTTTCTCCAGCTCCGCAACAACATCATTTCGTTCCAGTTTCTTGAGGTAGCTTTTGACCTTTTTCACTGTAAGGGAGTCTTTTGTTACACGTAAGTGCTCAAACAATGATTCACTTGAGCTCAGCTTTCCAGAGAAATTTGCACATTGACTCTTTACATCGTCTGGTACCTTAAACTGGTCAGCAAGATGCTCCCAACGTTGAATGGCTGGAACTCCAGGAGCAAGACAGACTGATCTGTCCAGATGGAGGATAAGAACATCCATGATATCTTCTTTACTGACAATTTTGTCCTTCAAAAAGGAGCCTTTAGAGATGTTACAGAAAGGTGATATCATCTTCATAACCTTTCCTTAATTTTGCTTTACACATGGTAGGGTATTTGCATAGTTTCATTGCAGATGCCTACCACTAACTCTTCTCTACACATTTTGGTTTGACTAATTCATGGTGAAATGTAACAGCTGCTAGCTGTTCATTTTACTGGTGCAACATGTAACAACCAAGCTCCAATATCAAATCAAATTTTTTCAATTCAGATGTCACTAGGGGGTAGAAATTCCTGTAGTTTTTTTTAAGAAGATTGATGGTCTTTGGTTAAAAATAGTTATCTTCACTTAACGTGAACTCATCTCAGGAAATACTTCATAACAATCCTCTGAAGCGAATACAATTGAAGTGTCACAAAACAGTATCCCCTTTTAACTAGTCTTTGAAGCCGTGTGGGAGCTTTCTAATTAATGGCTGCAAAATAGACTATATGTCTGAGGGCCTGTCACAAATTGTAAATTACCTGCATAAACATGTTCCTTCTCTGTGGAGACGCCACCAGTTTGCATTGGTGCAACTACATCCATCCCATGTTGGGAATTACTGTCTCTTTCCCGAAGAGTTGGTTTGTGCTTAGAGGGGGTGGGATCTGTAACTGTCTTGGGAAAAGGAGTATCTAGATTGCAAGCGACAAGAATGTAAGGCAGTTGCAAATATGAAAGAAGATTGGGTTTCTCATTACATCCTGATTATTTTTGGAAGGGTTGTGCCTTCAATTGAAAGTGTTAAGATCAATGCACGCAAGTCTTAAATCCAAAACAAAAAAGAAGCTATTACAAAGTTACCTCTGGATAGGAAATATACTTTTTCAGACCATTTGTTAAATTTCATTTTCCTAAGCTGATTTTGGTCTTAGTACTTTACAGAATCAATGTTTTTAAATACACAGGTACAGTTGTAAGAGGTGGTGAATAAGACATCAGGAATAATAAACTATTGAGTCCGCATTTAGATTTTTTAGCCATGTGATCATCTGTGTCATTTTAAATCTGACGAACATTTTCCTCCTTGAGCTAGATAAGAGGCACCTATACAATGCTACTTCTAGATGTTGGTTAAAAAAAAGAAATTGTCAAATTATCAACAACTTTCTACCTTCATCGTCATGCAAACAGTCAGGGTTGGAGAACTGGTCATGACAAGAATTTTGGGTTGCTAGTGTGGGAATCCTGGCCTGTGTTCCGAGATTTTGTGCAACATCTTCATTGGCGCAATTATCCACCTGGGGATCTTTTTCTGTAATGTCATGAGAATATTGCTTTACTTACATGCTTTAAACCTAAACATTTATGCTATTAGTAGCTTGACTTGAGTGCTGTTTGTACAGCTTTTGTTTCATGCCTTTTGCGAAACTGTTTATGAATTATGCCTGAGTTATTGGATAGATATGTCTTTTACATGCATGCACTACTGGTGTGAATTTCTTAGAGCCAAGTGTTGTAATTCATGGTAACTTCATTTTCTGGCCAAAAATAGTTTCTCAGTTTTTATTTGGTAATTTGTGTATGTCCATTTAATCCATAATTATACTTAAAAAGTAAGCAGTTGAACTTGTACTTCAAAGGTATTCAATGTTACAAGTCACTTGTGCAAAGATAGACCAAGTTGGAGGCAACTCAGCCCTTTAGTACCAAAATAAACAAAATTTACTTAGTTAAAACTTTAACTCCCAAGATCTGATTGTTAATTCTCCCCTCTAGCTGCTACACATTTCCCTGTAAATTAGTTATGAGAACTTGGTGCTAGATCAAGATAGCAGCTTCTACCTGATAAGTTTGAATATTCTCATAACCTGTTTACTGAGTAACTTTAACTCCCAAAGTCTGATTGTTAATTCTGCCCTCTAACTACTACATATCTTCCTGTAAATTAGTTATGAGAACTTGGTGCTAGATTGAGATAGCAGCTTCTACCTGATAAGTTTGAATATTCTCATAACCTGTTTACTGAATAATAAATGGATATTATAGGGAGTTTCATGTTAATCACTTCTGGGAGTTGAAGGGTTAACATTTAGTTTTTTTTCCCATATGTTTAATCAAATATCTCTTGGTACAAACACATTATGCTCAATTATTGTTCATATATTCAACATATAACACGCAAAAGATAATTTGTGTTGGCCTGCAGCATCCTATTGAGGATGAAGGACTAGGTATTGTAGTTAGTGCAAAGAGTTGGATTAGTTTAGACTTTTTGTTGCCACTCAAGATGGACATAAAGTGGTTTGTAAATGCCCTTAGTTAGAACTGTTACTAGTAATAGTACTATGTGTTTGATTCACTACTTAAAGCAGTAGTCTATTTGTTGATCTTTTGTTGGAATGTTGGTGCTAACTTCAAATCTTTTTTTCTAAAATGTGGTATTGAATCAAACAGTATTAATGTTCTCTTTATCAAAGCATTAGGCTGATAAAGTCCTTTAAAAAGACTCTAGAAAATCTTGATGTATTTTGGGTTTCACTTTGTGGGGTTGCTGAAGAGCTCCCGAAAAGTCTTGAGAGATTCATGAGTAATGCCAGTCAGAATGATTAATGCCTTCCCCAGACAGTCTAAAAAAACAGTAATTAATGTTCTCCCGTGTGTATCAAATTTCCATGTGCATAAATTTAAACATTTTGAAGATGCAATGAAAGTGTTTCTTTATTTAAGGCTGCAAGTCTTTTTACTGAGAGAAATTATAAAGATGTGAAGCAGTGAAGGCTTAAGTTGAATTACTTATTTCAAAATATAGTCACAGAAAGTATTCTTGTCTGTGAGAGTGTTTCAATTAACGCTTGATCCAGCAGCTGTTGTTTACAAGAGATGATTAGATTAATCAGCCAGTATTAAGGCTTTTACTGTTTTCATAGCTTTAGTACTACACAAGCAATATCCAATGTCATCTCAAAATTTTGTTTCTTTGGAATGTGGTATTTATGCAACCGTGCATGCTAAGTATAAATGGAGGGAAGCATTTAACTGAAAATCAATCATAAAAACTTTTTTGGTCTTTCTCATGAGACTACTCTAAACGTCTCTGAGAAATCTCTATTTAACTCTTGGTACAAACACAATATGCTCAATTATTGCTCATATATTCAACATATAACCCGTAAAAGATAATTTGTGTTAGCCTGCAACATCCTATTGAGGTGAAGGACTAGGTAGTGTAAAGAATTGGACTAGTTTAGACTTTTTGTCACCACTCAAGATCGACATGAAGTGGTTAGTAAATGTCCTTCCTTCGGTTAGAACTGTTACTAGTAATAGTACTACCTGATGAATTCACTGCTGTAAGCAGTGGTCTATTTGCTGATCTCAATCAGCATGTAATGTTTTGTATTGTAGGTCACTACCCTTACCTCTGCTCTCACTCCCTTGCCTATCCGTTGTGCTGGTTTGTGCCCCCTTATATTCATTTCTAAAATCTTTTGATGGTGGATTTATAGATGAATGATCATTATGTTGCTCTTTTTTATCCGGTCCAGGTCTGAATATTGTGTTTTGGACAGGCACTGTATCTGTATTACTTTTTTTCTCGTCTCCTACAAAATATGTTTTGAATGGTTACACTTAACAACAGTTTAATTGTGACATAACGCTAGCACTATAGGTTAACCACCGTAACTGTTGATCTACTTTTGTCAACTTTATCAATTTTCACCCACGATAGAGAAAGGTCTCAACAGTCAACATTTGGATTAGTAACACATCCATTAAACGCGTCCATGAGACCTTATTTCTTGGAATCATTACCCACTAAAATCTCTCCTGGAAACCTCACATTGTTGCTGGTAAGGATAAGGTCTCCAAAGTCATGGGTAATCTGTCCAAATCTTGACAATATCTTCCTTCGGAGAACTTGAAGACCCTGTAAAATGCTCACTTTCTCCCTTATGTTAATTATTGCAATGTGATCTGGGCCTCTACATACACCACTCATCTTGAACCTCCTCACTTGCTAAAGGAAATTCAAGCCGGCATAATCACCTTTTCTCATCCTCATTCCCACTCCAAACCTCTCTTCTCTAACCTTAATATCCTTCTTTTTCACGCTATCTGTAAACTGCACGTCTTGTTTTTCGTATTTTCACACTTCAATGGTGTTCTGCCCTCTCCTGTTTCTTCACTCCTACACCCTAACTCTGACTATCATAATTATGTGACTCAGTCTTGACACAACCTTAACAAATTTCATCACGCATACCAATTTCCTCTAACTTGTCAAGCTCCTAATATTTGGAACGACATTCCGTAAATAGTGCATAACTTCAGTAATGAGTAAAAATTGTATTCCTAAATATGACTTAAGGCGGTGAAAGGTTAGATATCTGTTTTATCATAACGATAAATACAAATAATCTAAAACTAAAACAAATGTGTCAAATTTTTTATTAACTCTTATGCTTGATTTAGCTTAGCTTCGTGTTTTCAACTTAATTTTTTTATAAACTAAGTTTCTCTAAGTCAATTAAGTGATTGCTTAGTGTGTCTTAATTATTCTGTCTATGAATGAGTATAGTCTGTTTAATTTAATTTTTAACCATTTAATTATTTACCGCTTAGTATAGGCCATTTAAGACTCCGGCTTTTAGTCCTCCACGTTGTAACCTAGTGATTTTGATGAACTGAAACAAATTAAATCAAATCGAATTGAATTCATTGTAGTGAGAAAATTTAGTGTTTCACTTGGCAATCAACGCAGCACAACAGTTTTTTTTTTGTTGTAGCGAATACCATCGAAGAGCAGTCAGTAGTCGTTGCATTGTCGAAAATTGCTTCCATCTGAGGGGTTTCTGATATGAAACTTCGATTTTAAACAGCCTAGTTTGCTTTGCTTTTTGAAAAAATATTTTTTAGTTCAACAGTGTTTAAGAATGCGTAGGCACTCATCCAATTTTAAAAAATACATGCCACGTCTTAAGTTAAACTCGTCGCACTTAAACCTGAGTTAATTTTAAAGGATTACTCTGTATTGGCTATGTTTTGATCTCCAATGGAAAGGCTTTTCAAAAGAAATATAGAGAATATAGTAAACTTACCTGGACCATCAGTGTTGCTGTCACCTGTCAAGGTCGGTAGGAACACAGGAAATACTTTCCGTTCTCCGGACTTTGCTACTGCCAGCATTCCTACCAATCTTCCTTTGGCATCCAAGAGCGGAGCACCTTTCGGCTTCTCCTCTTTAGCAAAGTCTTTGAAAGTCTTTGCTGGACTTGCGCAATCGGTATCGGTGACAGACAAGAGGGCAAATTCATGTGTATCTTTGCCAAAACATAGGTAGGAAGGTTCGGTGATGTAAAACCTCTTGTTCATCCTGTCTTCCGAAATAACATAACATGTAATATTCTTGTTTGAAATGGAAGTCTCCAAATTCTCATCGCTGGGATAAAAGCAAGAAAGGGCACGTTTTTTCACAGGACTTATTTTTCTAGCTAGCCACATCCTGGAGTCGAACATGTCTACGGGAATGCGTAGGAACGACACTTGATCTTCGTTATCTTTGATTTCCCTCAACACTCTTCCGGGTTTGGAATCTGGAAGATTGGCTGCATCTTGGCTTTTTAATTTCAGTTCGAACCATTGGTTATCTTCAAACTGCACAAAGATCGAACTGTCTCCCAAGAGATCATTCTTCGTTAGAACTTGAGTCGTAGTTATTAAATCAGCACTTGGAGGTGGTCCACTTTGCAAAACGATACATCCACTGCCGAAAGTTACGTATGGCCCTGTCGGCAGGATTTTGACAAATCGGCACAGTGCTTTCGGAAGATTTCCACCGCTTTCACTTTTGTAATGCGACATGTTTCGGCAAGAAACCTGAAAGTGAAAGCTTAGCTATTGTAAAGTTATTTCCGCATGTCTCCTCGACCCAGTTCGTCGGCTTCGCTAGGAACCCGGCCATTCGTAATACAATGTTTCACGCTTTCTTTATTACGTTATCCAAGGATCAGAAGCATTGCGGACACTTCATCTTTAGTTACGACTTGCGTTGTGGTGACCAAGAAAGCCTTCTTTCAGCCGTAGAAGTTGATGGATGACGCATCCATTGCGGATAGTCATTTTTTTCATGCCCCTTTGGCAGCTGCTTTCTAAACCTGCACATCGAAACTTCAACCGACATGCTCCTGGTCCAAAGATGATGAGAATCAAGAAACAGTAGTACGTTTTTCACATACTGTGTAAATTCTACTGCCCCTGGTCATGGTCTGTAATCATGATTCCGTGAATAGACGAAGTTCCATAATGCATCGATCAATTCGAAATTACAACATCCTCCACCCCTTGGGCAACTCCTTGGCCATTTGAGCTTTTGAAGACTTTAAAGATTGAGTTGTTCAAATCTCTCCTACCCCCCCTCCCCCACCCGCCCTTAATAGTTTTGTTCACTGAATCTCCCGCCCGATTTTTTTTTTTAGTTAAAATGCAAAATCATGAACCAAGACTTTCTATAAACTGAGCAAGCTTTTAAACCTAAGTCTTGTAAACCTTTTCCCTGAGCGAAAGCGAAATATTTACTTTAAACGCCACCTTATCTGAAGATATAATTTGGAAACAGCGTTTTGGGTATCCTCGTACCCAAAACTTTGGCGTTTTCGGTATCCCCTCTGCAGGGGATACCCAGAACGCTAAGAGTGAATTAATCAAGATATTTGAGTTGCCGTAGGCTTAAAGAGACTGCTCTCTTAACTGTCAGAGAAATTTCTCTCTTGAGTTAAAAAAACTCCAAAGATGTTGGTCAGGATGGTATTTAAGGCAGTAGAATTTCAAAACGTCTTTGAAGCATTGAGGAAAAGAGCGATCAATCAGAAGAATTGGCTTTTACTTAAGTAGAACAGCACAGAATACGTCATCACAATGGAATGTGCTGGCCAATTCAGAAATGCGTCGCCTAATGCCGCTGACCTTCTACCAGTGATTGGGCCGGTCAATCCGAAATTGAATATCCCATTGATATTGAAATCATGACAGTTATTTAAGACAACAGATTTACTCGTATACTAATGCAACCCAGAGCTAAGATTATTAAGTCTTTTTGTTTTATTAGCAAAAGGGGTAAGTTAAACCCACAAGTGTACTGATTGCGAATTAAGAACAGAAGCAAACTTACATGATGCATTTGTCGCATTTTTATTGTACAAAAATTATAAACAACCTTTACACCAAGGTCAGCGTCTTTTCGATACAACAAGAAGTATTCTAGCTTAAAATGAACCATCATTTTGCTGCAACTTTACATTAAACATCGAGTTGTTGCACCGTCACGTTTACTCACGTTTTTTTTTTTGTCGCTTCTGCCTCATTACCCGTGCTTTCTTGGATTTCTTTATAAACTTAGGAATGAAAAAGTGTGAAATTGAAAAAAACCGCGCACCTTTTGCATCCTATTACAATGTGACGCCAGCCGTTTTGTGCCAGAAAGAGACTGCTATTGAGACAGATGATCGAAAGTGTTTAGGCAAACACTGCATCGAAAGTTAAGAGCTGATTTGCGGCAATGGTAAGAACTTAATGGATGATTCTTACAGTAACCTTGTCTATCATAAAATATTCCATTGTAATAAGAATATACGCAGAACTTGATTGATTTCAAAACCTCTGTCTTGTTTCCAACTTTGAGGATCAGAAAAGGCACTAGTTCCATCTCACTGCCAAACTATAAAGGTACAGGTCCTCCTACCTGCAGGATTATATCAATATCATCAGCTGGAAATAATAATAATAATAATAATAAACATTTTAAAAACTATTTGTACTTATTTGTACAACCTCACACGACATGAAAAATTGCTCTTTTATACTCTGATAAAATCCGATAAATCAAAGCTCGAAGACGAAAGCTACATACCAAGCCTTTAATGTACAACACCTTAGCAAAAATACCACCTAATCTTCGAAATACTTTCTGGGAGACATTTTAACCATTGGGTACGATTTCTGTTCTAATACTTTAACCCGCAAGAGTGACTAGCATCTAATTTCTCCTTACAATATCACCACTGAATCACACATAAAGGTCATGAGAACAATGGAAATAATCATCAACTAAAGAAACTCTAGATTGTCAGAAAGATTCTCCTAGTCAGCTCCTAAATAAATAAACAGAGAACAGTACGAAGAATATAAATACTGATGCTAGCGTGTAAAGGGTTAAGCGTAAACAAGTAAGTTGAGCCCAGTCGTCAGTTGAATTTTAGGGTTAGGGTTAGGTCAGTTGTGTGCATTTTCTTTGAGTTCTCATGGGATCTACGTACAAGATCACTTTGTGTTATCAACAGAGTTGATAATGTAAATTGGCCTCCGATAAGAGATTTTCAAGCTGACGTTTCAAACGTTAGCCCTTCATCAGAGTGCTTTGATGAAGAGCTATTGTCGAAACGTCATCTTTAGAATCTCTCCATACTTCCCACTGTTGCAGCACCACGGCTTCTAAGGGTTCTAAGTGCTTTTCATAAAGGTCGGTGACTTTACTTTCGTCTGGAGAAACAGGATTAAAAGTCACGATTAATTTTTTTCGGTAAGCGTTATTTAGCTAATGAAAAATATTTTATGAACGCTCCCTAGCTAGTTTCGGCCCTTTCTTCTCTAATTATGGGCTTTTCAAGGCGCGAGTGCTTTCAAATCTCCCGCTTCAGTGCTGATGAATAATTAATGATGTCCAGGCATTCTACGGGATGCTCCAGTTTTCCCTAATACATTCAACTCTGTATCCCCCACCCCAGTTATTGTGGCCCATCTACTGAAAATTTACCCATTAGACTGATTTCTTGAGCCAACGTCAGCAGGAACGAGGGATACAATTTCTTTTGCCGTAAGGTTCCCATAGCCATTCCCACGAACTCACCTTCTTCGTTCATAAGGACAACTCCCTATGGTTTCTGTTCTCTGTGGAGATGTTGTGACTCTCAATTGCAGCGCCATCACAGTCAGTTACTTTAGTGAGGATGAAATCTTGGTTTCATCAAGAAACTCAAGACAGTATGGCTCGGTGTTATAGTAGCCATCTCCTCTGCCAAAGTCGAAAAGAACATGGCACAGCACCTTTCTACTTGCAATGGAAGACTCCAAGATCTCCAAGATTTTTTTTCACTTTGAGACCAGGAGGGCATGGAACGTTTCTTTTCCAGACTGAAAGGGGTTAGTTTCCTGACAAATGCATTTCTGCCATCAAATTTGTGCACGGGTATAATGATGAACGACACTTGAGCCGATTCTTGCTGCATCCTCTTGGCTTCGCTGCTTTGATTTGATATAATAAAAAAAATTGTAGACTAAATTACATGGAAATATAAATCACATATATTGGATGATTTCGATTAATTAAAATCTTGGAAGGTAGTAGCTAAAATATAACTAAAATCTTGCTTTAAGTTTTTAAGAAATCAGTAAACTACCATATAAAAGAGGAGGTCTTTTGATATGCACAAGTAAATCCAACTATTCACATTTTTTTGCAGGATACCATTTGTTTAAACTTGTTCTGTTCCCTGTTGGATTTCTGGTGGTATTTTTCTTCACTTATGTGTTGTATATATAAGAATATCTCACCAAGAAGCTGTCTGGAAAATCTTTTGGATATAGGTATCAGGTATATTGATAAATTTATCTTGCCCAGTTTTCATAGTTATCCCGGTCAAGTAGATCATTGTGCAGTGATTTTACAATTTGTTATCCCAGTTATCCTCTTTGAGCCCCTGATATTCAGCCAAGCTCTCCGAGTAATCTCAGTTTTTAATAGGAACTGTCAGTGATTCCATGAATGCCTCTCCGCCTCTCATTCTGTGCTTCAGTTCTGTTTCAGTGTGTGTTTGTGTGTTGTAGTTTTTCTTTTTTTCCCTGAGAGTACTTAGTGTTGAGGTGCTACTGTATCTTAGCCAGCCACTGTGTTTCTGGCCTCAAACTTATTTATGATTACCCCTTAAATATTGTATTAAAAAGCTTATGGCAGAAGTTCAAGAATCTTTCTCTGACCAGGTAATGTTATTCTATTGTGAACGGTTTGAGCCTGTGAGTTGCTTTTGATAAGGAATTGTCTGGTGAGGATAGTTAATCTAAACATTGTTGCCCACGACAGGAACTGACGTCCATCGAGGACGTACATGTAGTTGTTCAACTACAATCAGCTATTTGTATTCCGCAGAAGTTTGCGCTAACAGCAAAATTTCGATAAAGGAAATTGGCCGTTTTTTTCAAACTGATACTAAAGGCCCTGGAGACAAGTGTGGACGTCATAACAACAGCAGATTTTATGGTAAGTTGAAACACCTTGAGAATATGGAGAAAGTCCTTCCATGTGTTTCTATTCATAACCCTGACCTGAGAAAAGGAAAAAAATTAGTTTGGGAAAAATTGCCTTCAGTAAGGCAAGATTATGTAACGAGCCTTGACTCACCTGCCCAGAGAAAGTGGGTTCTTTTTGTCATTCCCGTTCTGCGAGAAATATGTAAGACGAAACAGAGAGAAAAGAGAAAGCGTTACAGTCAGTCTGTCAAAACTTCCTCTTCCTTTTCTCTTTAACTCATCGTTGAATGATATAGACCTCCACTCCGTTTAGTGTGAGCTCACTAAGCAGCCAATCAACGTTTTTCTTCTGTCTAACAGTTGGCCCAAAGCATTTCAATATGAGGTGACTCGGTGTATGAGCTCATAACCTGAGTTGATTGCTTAATCAGAACACTAGAAATGCAGTATTCGGAGTTGAAACAAACTCACAGAACGAACTACGGTACGTGTCCATAGTTAATTAATTTTTCTCGGCTTGTGATCTTTGCTAGTCGAGGTTTACTTCCAATCTTGGTCTTCCACATGACGTACAAAAGGCTGCTACACATATCGCACGGAGGGCGGTTGACTTGGATTTAGTGCCGGGGTAAGTCTGCATTAGAACAGACTCAACGTTCGTTTATGATAGAGATTGATGTTGGCAGGGAAGTACATTATTTATTTGCGCAGAATTATTCACTACGCGGTTCGGATTTCCGAAACAAGTCTTTGCCAGTGACATAAGATAATATTGTAATGAATAATGAATTTTCGAGATTATTTGTAGGGCTTAAAGGTAAATGCTTATCGAGTTCGAGATTGAATTCAATTATCTTCCTTTTCTTTCATTTAAGAAACGATACTTTCTGCGCGGTTAAACCAGGTTTTATCCGTTAATTCTCGACTATTTTGAGCAAACCCTAAAGTAGTTGTGACATTGTTCCTTTTTTCCTATAACCAATTATTTTATTCTTTTATTTCCCGTTAGTCGAAGTCCCATTTCAGTGGCGGCTGCTGCAATTTTTTTAGATCAGTTGCAAATCGTGGTTAAGAACCAGTGACAAAGACATCCAATCGAAAATTCTTCTAACATGCAATGTTGGTTGTTAGCCATTTGATTCGCGTTAAAAGTAAGTGATACAGGCGAAACTTTGGAAATAAGCACAGCTTCTCTGGTATCCCCCGACACGACACATTGGCTCTGACATGATTGTGATTACCTGACATGATTACGCTTGTGTTTCTTTGTAGAAATCGGTGACATCGCCGGCGTAGCGGACGTTACAATTCGTCAATCGTACAGACTTATCTATCTACGTGCAGCAGAACTTTTTCCGACTGACTTCCAGTTTACTACTCCCGCGGACAAACTTCCGAACCTTTGATCTTTGTGACATCTTTCTTCCGTTTTTGATGTTTAGATGTTATTTATTTGAGCAATAACTCTTTGGTTTGTTAACGAAACACATATTTGTGAAATTTAGTCCATTCCATTGTTTATGAAGTTTAGTATTCAAATAAAAAAAATAAATATTTTTACTCATAGGAATTGACTCGGAAATTAACGTTGCAGTTGCTTTGAGTTACTAAAAGAAGCCACAGGCAAGGCTTGTTAAGACCTGAGCAATATTTCAGGAAAGGAAGCACTTAAATTACCAAGGAAAACGGCGATAAATTTCGCTCACCGGTATTCTTTCAGAATTCATTTCAGTAATTGGTATACAATCAGTTCTAGTGTCAACTCTACATGTATGTTTATGAGAACTGAGTTTCGACTAGACTAACGAAAATTTTAGAACTTCTGGAATCGAATGGGGCCAACGCCAAAGCAATTCGTTCGTTTAGTTAGCGATACTTCTAATCTGTAAAGTTTTCAAATTTTTGATAATACTAAGGATGTTTTCGATGACCCGCTTTGAAATTATAAACTTGTTTTGCATTGTACAGTTAAGATCTAGAGTCGATAATCAACCAGCGCAATTTTGTGTTGTGGAGGGCCTCCATAAAGACCATAAATAATAAAAATCCCTTGAAACTCCGTTTAAATCAGGATAGCACATTAGTAAGGTGAAGGGTAGCACATTCGTTGGGTAAAGTATCAGACTCAAAGGGATAAGTTTTGAGGAGATGATACCACCTGTAATGGAGGGCGAGAAACAAGGCAATGGAGGCTTAAGAGTCTTAAAGGGAAGAAAGAAGGTGAGAATTAGCTGGTAAGACAAAGAGAAGGAGCGGGATGTCAAATTTATGTATTTGGTGACAATTTTTGGTTGAGACAACCCAGGTCCCTAACATTAGAAGAGACCCCAAGAACTGGAGAAGTCAATGTCAAAGTTATATGTAATAGATCACGAATACCCCGAGAACGATGATTCTGGGAACACATAGGTGTGCGGAGAAACCATCAATGAAACGATTATTTTCACTATATAGCAAGCATAATTCGAAAAGTTGTCAACACTGAAAATTTTAAGTAACGTCTGTGTTTGATCGAAACGGGATTGCATAACATCAACTGTTTAAAATTGATTTTATCGCTCGATTACTTGTCAGTTACTACAAGACATAATAAAAGGCCAGATTTTAAGAGAAGAAGAAGGAAGAATCCACCATCATATTTAAGTTGGCTCGCCAACCTGCTACTTGATTTTTTCGCTTGCTTTAGTTTCAAATGATATGAAAGTTTTTCATAGTTTACTGGATGCAATTGGAAAGCCTTGTGTCACCTAGATATGGATGCACTCTCAGTCAGGGTGTCCAGCGTGAAAAACAAAACCGTCGGGGTCCCAGGCCCCACCTGTCCTTCCGCTTACCTTTTGGTGCCAACCCCTAATAAGGGCAAAAGCCTCGACACATCGGAAAAGAAGAAGTTTATATAAGTTTATAAAACTTAGTACTAGAGGGCTCTAGGGAAACAGCACCAATAGGTTGCTTACCTGACAATTTGGTGAAACGCTTCCGGGTTTCTGTTTTACAGTTGAGCACTAATCGTCCACATGTGAAGAGAATAATTTTTCTTTGAAAACTGTGTGAATGAAACAACTCAGAGAGAGAGAGAGGCTGTTCTCACAAGAAATGAATATTTTTTCTGTACCGACTTCAAGATAAGCGAACGTACGCACTGATCAAAAATAACAATGCGTTGTGATGTTCTCACATCAAGACTAGATATCAACTGTGTAAATCACAAAAAAAAGTCATATGGGACTAAGAATCATGCAGTTTATCTACATATTACTGGACAGTGTTCGATATATAAATGCCTATATACATAGAAAGAGTGTGAGGGTCCCCGAACGAGCAGCTCCCAGTTGCAGGATCCAAAGGATACCAGTGTCTTCTACAAAATGTTTAGTATCTAAAACCCATGTAAAAGAGAGAGAAGACCAACTTTAATCTGTTCCGGCCATTTAAACTACGTTTCGGCCTTCTTCAGGTATAAACAGATTAAAAAATTTAAAAAGCTAAAAATCCTAAACAGATAACTAGGTAGGATATATTTACGGTAAAAATTATTTGTTTTCTCTTGTATTCAGTCTCATCACCAAGATAAATGATCTATACGCACGCACCTAGTCTGGCTATCAATTTTATCATTCAGTTTAACTTGTTTGATACGCTAACAAGTAGTAAATGAAAGAATCAGATAGAAGTATGACACTCTTTAACAACAGAAGAGCTCATTAGCTTGTTTTCTTTGTTACTAATGATTAACAAATAGACAAGCCTTGACAGTGCTCTGTTCTGTTGTAAAGCACACAGGAAGAGGCTAGAGCACGAAAGAAGTGCAGGGAGAAACACGAGACGTAGTCGAGCAAGTTCTTAGTTGTTCTCACGAAGGGCGGCCGATGTAATTTCTGAGGCTTACTTGACTGTGATGACCGGAGATCGCCATGATGAGCTAGCCGCGATGGACCTCAGCATGACACCGTCATGATTAGTATAAGTTTTAACAGTTATGCCAGTTTGGCTATATTTTTCATCATTCCTGTTTGGTTCTGTTTTGTTTTTGAACACGAAACTATATATACTACACGAGTGTTAGCTGTGTTTGACTTTTATTACCGTACATAGACTTGCAATCTAACTGAATGTGAAAACCTTCAAAATTCGACTTTCCATTTCATTTACTCTTTGAGGATTTTCGTATCTGCTCATGTTATTTAACAAATAGAGAAGCTTTGACTGTGCTCTGTTCTGTTGTAAAGCACGCAGGAAGAGGCTAGAGCACGAAAGAAGTGTAAGGGGAAACACGAGACGAAGTCGAGTGCTTCTCCCCTCTTCTTGAGTGCTTTAGCCGCTTCCCAAGTGCGTCACGACAAAACAGAGCATAGTCAAGGCTTCTCTATTTGTTTTATAATAAAGAATCCGTTAAATTCCCCAAGAATTACCTTCAATTTTCAAAACACACTTAATTTTCAAAGCGAACAAAAGTGTCGTCAGCATGCTCTATCACAAATAGATTCCAAGATGCCGTGCGTCTGTTCAGTAATAGATCACAGATGATGTCAAAATGTGGTAAGAACAAAAGTGGCACACGAGGCGCAGCCGAGTGTGTCACTGATGTTCTTACCACATTTTGACGTCTTCCGTGATCTATAACTGAACAGGCGCACGGCAACTTGGAATCGATTTGTTTTATATAATAAAGAATTAAAAGAGGTTTTAATGATGACGTCATCTATACGTCTGTCCTCCAGTAGATCATAGGTGAGAACCAATCAGAATGCGTGCATACCTGAGCTTATTATATAAACTCTCATAGAGCACGCTCTTTCAACCAATGACAGCGCGCGTTATATCCCAACTTTATTATAATATGTATTTTCCCACAAGGTTTGGACAGAGCTTATGAAACCCATCAAAAAAATAAAATCTTCCATGCCGTTAGGGAAGACAAGACGTCAACTTTGTTAACTGTAGAAGCATATTTCTCTTGTGTAAGTAGAATAATTTTCAAGCACTCCATGTACAGTTGATACGTTCTTTATTTCCTTTCAAACTCAGTACAACGTGCATTAGTACTAAGTATGTACCTTCAGTTTGTTGAATCTTTATAAAACGACTTTCTACCTCAAAAATTCATACTTTTTCAATAAAGATCGATCAAAAAAAAAAAACGACTGGAAATATAAAAATTATAAAGGACCCTTTGCGTAAATTAGAAGTACACTTAGAAAAATAACTAAAGAGAAAATAGCCTTTGAAGTTTGTTACATAACAGCAGAATAAACGGAGAATTCGAGGAAGGAAGGGCGTACCCGAGGTAACGCCCCATAAAGAACTACCTGTTGTTCATATAAGCTAACTGATTATAAATGCAGTGCGGAAGATAAAAAGTACAAGTTTTTTACACCTTTAGTCACCTTACAGAAAGAGATGTTGAACATGCTAAATTAAAAATTAAGAATTATTTTCCTGTTCGGGAGTTCGACATGAAATTAACCTAAAAACGAGCCTGAAAAGAATCGAAAGTATAAGAAGGAGGAATTTCCAGGAAACTCCTTTTCGAGACTACCTTTTACCCGATCAAATTACCCTCTTATTCATCAAGCGGATTATCATAATTGAAATGTATCTTACCGCAAGTTCCAATTACTGTAGAAATTGAACATCTGCTTTCATGTCAATTCGCGATTGGAGAATATGCCATAATCGCCAACAGCTTAATACAAACATTGTGGAATTACATGGACTATTTTCCCCAACAAGGAAAAGATAACAACTACTCTGCTTACAAAGTAATACCGTCATCGAAATAGGAAATTATCAACTGCTTACAATTTTCACAAGTTTTTGAACTTATTGGCTAATGATGTTATAGTATTTCCATTCATTTTCCAACACTTAAATAAGTTAAATATACATATACAGAAAATTCTTGCTTGATGCCAATTTTGTCTTTCAACACTTGTTAGAGGTTAATAACAAATACGGTACCCTTCAAGAACTGCGATTCATCTTCCAAATTCATTTTACAGTAATTGCATAACAAGGTAGTAATAAATGTATGATATAAACTAAACAGCCTGCAACTCATGATTCAGCATACTAAAATCTACGTCACTGTTCACTCCAAAAATGAATAAATGAACTCAAATTAAACTGATATAATTTCAACCTTCATTCTTACCTAAGCTCATTTCAAGATGGCGACGTCTCAACAATTTGAATAAACTTGGACCCATCGGTATAACCGATAAAAATTTCCGCTCGTTAATTTTTTTGAACTGCAGAAAAATAAAATGAAAGCTATACTTCTCGACTTGGGTAAGCGAAATGAAACGACAAAAGTGTAAATGGTAGCCATTAAGATGGCTCGTGTAAAGAGAAGCGCTCCGTAACGTATTTCGCGTTTCTATCATTTAGGTGTCAATCAATATTTCATCTATTGTAATTAAAATGTTATGCTGGGAGTCTCAGAAAGCTTATTAGGCTTACCAAGTGGCTTGAAAATTTTGAATGGCTTGTAATTTCTGTGATGTTTGTGAATTTTTCTTACCGGATCTGCTAAAGAAAGTTGACTATCTTCAGTTCGATAAAGAGAAGCTTCCTTTTGAATAAATTCTACACGGAAAGGGGTAGTGATGGAATTTTGGTTGGATTTCTATGGCGTCTCGTTCTTTTTGAGTTACAGCATATTGCTTCTGAAGATTTACTTCGACTCATCAAGAAATAAAGGTCAAAAGTTACTTTTTTAATGCTGGTAAATAGTACGTTTGCTTCTGCGGCTACGTTTGAAGCTGCTTAGAGGGCAGGTCTCCAAAGCATAAAGCATAGTTCCCAGCATAAATTTCAGTCATCAAGGCTCGAAATGCAAAACTAAAGTTTGTACCCGTGGAGCACGCACAAAAAAATCACAAATCCCTTAACGTAAAACTCCCCTAGACTGATTTCATGCTACGCGATATCTTAAGACTCCCCACACACACTGATTGAATAACTGAATGAATGAATTAGATCCTGAAACAATCACTTCATGTCTATGATTGATAGATCAACGACGTCAGCATATGCAAGGTACGTTGTGCACTACAGGCAAGTAACAGGAATGTTGTTTACGTGAATGCTCACTCGTCCGTAATCCTCCACTTTCTCTTCCAGGCCAACACGTCTTTCTCTGAAATGTGAGAAAACAAAGATAGCAATCAAGTTCAGTTGGAAAACCTTTGAATCGGCTCAATGTTGATTCGCATCAATTCAGTTTTAAGATTATAAGATTTCGAGTTGCACTTTAAACAAGTAAAATTCCAAAAAGTAAATAAACATTTTCTTATTGAATGTTCAACTCGAAATCTAAAACGGCTTCGAAATAGCTCCAAACTCTCAGATCCAACAGAACAACTGTCATCTGTTTCACAATTTTTTCAAAGTAACACAAGGCATCTAGGCTTTAATTTCAGGAGGCGTTGTATTCATTGTTAAAGGCTTCTTATTGAAATTTCAAATTCAATTGACTTTCGAGACGCAGGGCTACTTGTGCGCACTCATAAACCAAACTCAACTTGCTGACTTCTATTTAACGAGGGTCCTTGAGAGGACTGAAGATGGGAAAAGCTGGTAGGGTGGGGAGGACGAGGGAAAGGGAGGAGATGAGATAAACATATCCTTCAATCCAACCTTGAATACTGTATTTGTTTCCAAACTTCGCTGAAATAACCAAAACGTGTGGTCAAAAGTCAAATTGCTTTCAAGCTTAGCCTGTTGAACTAGATCAGTGATATTTGTCATTTAGGCTCGAGGATAACTTATATTATGACAAGATAATCAATAAGTTTGAACCAGATAAAAGGTGTGATTATACATCTTTCTTTTACAATATGATTTTCTTACCCTCGTAATAGGGCCTAATTGCCTCTATGACGTCCAAACGCCCCATGTCAATCAAATTCTTGAACAGCTCTTTCACCGTAAAGTTTGGTTTACGTTGGACAATTTCTTCAATCGTTTTCTGTGTCGGGCTATCGGCACATGGCGGCTGCAGACTTTCATACGTTTCCCTTGGAATTCCGCACTCAGCAGCCAGATCTTCGTAGTATTTGACTCCGGGAGAAGCAGAGTGATTGAGCATGCACGTCACTTCCCGGGCCAATTCTAGGTTCTCAAGCAACTTGCCGATCATGGCCTTTTCTGTTAAAAGACATGTAATCAAAGCATTGACTAGTTAAAGGATTAACAACTGCTGAAATACAATACTTGTTCAAGTATCCTGCCCTTGCTTTCAGAGCTATTGAAAAATGAGTTGATTTCACAATAATGGACCATTATTACTAACGTAAAAAAGAAGACTGCCTTTTATACTAGTACACATAAGGTTAGGTGACCTTTGCACATGAATGATTTTCACTCCCAGTTTATTTCCGATGCAGTTGTGGATTTGCTTTCATCCGTTAAGCATTCTTTTAACAAAGGAAAGCTGATTTATCTTAAGTACTCGAAGGTCAAACGGTCAAGATGTCGATGTCTAATTTGCTCAATTAACTCAGTCGATAAAACCAATCATATATTTATCTTATATTAAGTAGGTCGTGATTTCATCATCTTTCAGAAGAAAAGTAGGTTCGCTTCGATTGGCCGAATGGTTTATCTTCCCCAGTAACTTTTTCTGTATTCACTCTTCTCATTTTCACCAAATATCGCATGTCGTAGGACATTTGATGGATGTTATATAATTCATTTTTCTTTGAAATGTCATTCTATGAAATTTCCAAGGACATTTAGTCTACATTCTGGCCGGATTTGAGGTTCAGAGGGAAGAAATTGGAGGCTTTGCGGTTTTTAGCAAAAATCGCTGTTGGGTGCTTTTCATTGTTTTACTTAACATGAAGAGTTATGGAGATTAAGACTTTAGAACAAGTTGATGCCATGACAAATTGGAAACACTAAAATCGCTAGATGAAATGCGGGAACTAACGTAAGTACCACAGCAAAGTTAACAGAAAAGGAATGAGTCACTTTGTGACTTAACTTGAGTCACGGAGAAATCCAGAATTATGGCAACCATCCAACTCCACAGAATAATAAACGCATACCTCGGGCGTTCCACACCAGTATTAATTGGAATCCTGAGTTTATCAAATTTCCGGTTGCAAAATTCATCAAATTTTAACGCTGCGATTCAAATGTTTCTCTACCTGCACGAGCCGAATTCCCCTATTTTCCACTCTTATGTCAAGTTTCGCCTCACAGTTGCTCAATAAATATTCGCATTTGAACGCAGTGATCTTTGTTTACAAGGTTTTCTCCCGCTTACATCTGATAACAAACCTCTGAAGTTTTCTGCCTCGGAACGATATACCACAGAAGGCATTTATGGATCGCAAGTTTTTTGACTGATTGAAATTAAAGATATGTGGTAGTGACTTTCACAAGTTTTCTTTTTGTCAGAAAAGCATGGTTTTTTCGTCCGCTAAAGTAATCTAGTGATCGATCCCTTCACCAATGTTTACATAAGATAATTGAATTAATTAATCAAATTGAATCAATCAGCCAGTAACCTTTAACTGTTCCCGCGTTTGTTGTTTTTCATCAGTACGTTAACAATTAAAGCGATTCAAAGTATTAGGTTTGTGCTTTAAATAAATATTTTAAATTAACTCGAAAGATAATTGTAAACTGTAACAAGTTTGGTTATCGTTTATGCGCGGCCCAGCACGTCAAGCCTGACTACACTCTCTCGATGCCAAAGCTCAACCTCGTTCCCAGGCTATGTCCACCACATTGTTTTACGCCAATTAAAAAACTGCTTCGTAGCGCCCGTGCAGCATTTTCCTGCGGAGGATTTCTGATTGTCTCGTTTACGGCCAAACTAATTACATGAACATTTGTGCGACGAACGAGTTTGGGGCTCCAGTACGTGTCACCTTCGTATCGGAAAGACTTTGAGAAACACTGAACGATCCACGCAAAAGGTTAGTAGTGACTTTCATCTTGAGATATGCTTTTTATCGGCTTCAACCACGGTGTAAATTCGGAGTTTTACTACACAAGCAAAAAAATAACTACGACTCACTCCAAATTGCTTATTCAGTTGAACTAAGGTTGAAGGTCAGGTTTAAAGTCCAAACGAATGTACAACGAAAACAAGAAGCGCAAATTATTCATGTTAAGTTATGAACTTGCTTGTTATTGTAAAAAACCGACTGGGCCATATTTCATTTAAAACAGGTGTGCACTTTTGACCTCATTGCGTCTATCATATTCGAAGCTCCAACAAATATTCCTTCCTCCCTCAGCAACCTCCGGGCGTTTGAATTTTGTAGATTGGTTTGTTCAAATTCCCGCCTCTGGGGCCAAAATTATGTTCCAAATACAAAAAAGATAGGCCTCTGTGACTTTATTCAGAGTGACCAAGCTTTAAAACCTAGGCCTTGCAGACTTTTTCTCCTGAGCCGTTTGCCTGTGAAAGTGAACTCTTAACCTTGAAAACCTCCATATTGAAGGATAAAAACATATATTCCACTGAAAAGACTCAGTACTTGCAATTCAAATTCCCCACCTCAGCCAGGCAGGGTTCAAATTCCCCACCCCACAGGGCACAATTGACAGCCAAATGCCCATGGGTTGCCTGGAGGGGGTGATGTTATACCTTCAAATTGATCACTGCATTATGCAGTGATGTCCTTGCATCATGACCTAGAGGCAAATATTTTTCCATGTGGCACAGCCTAACTCATTCAGTAAGCATTTTTTATCTTCCTTTGGTCTTTTAGCTTGTAGCTTGCAGCTTGCAGGGTTTTATAGCTTTGTATGTCCCTGCTCAGGCCATCACATACAGCCCTCATACAGGGATTTTTGTTCAATGTTTTTCTTCACAAGTGCCAGTGGGGCCTAATAAAGAAATACTTTCACCAGTGATATCTTGCATCACTCAATTCTTGTGATCAGCAGTGTGGTGACTGAATGAAACCAGCCCTTTGCTTTGACTGATTGAAAAAAAATTGGCAAACAGATGGATGACAATGTCTTCTGGAAAGTCACCATCAGAATCACTCAATACTTGATGCTTTTTTGAATGAATAATACTTGCCTTTTTTTGCTCTGCACCAGATGTGAGCTTGGGATATCTCTGCTGTGAGGCAGAGTGATGTGTCAACACATGAACCAATTGTTTGAATGGAAGCTCATGTGTATCACTGTTTATGCGTGCTATTTTATCCTACTATCATAGCAAAAACAAGTCATATTCCTATGGTTATAAATGCTTACAAACCTGGTAGCTTTTTCAATTTCCCAGCAATGTCTTTACGTCCTATGTTTTCCAACTTTTTCTTAAACTGACCAATGGTCATTGTGGGTTGTGATGTGGAAATTATGTTAATCACATGACTTCCAGGATCTTCCTGTCGATTTTTACAGTCGACGTTAATGCGCTTAAGACTTTTAGCATCCAACTCAACTTTAATTCCCAGGCTCCACCATTTTTCTTTGTCCATTAAATCCAGCATCATAAGGACTTTGCCAATGGTGTTTCGATTTGGAGATTCAAAAAACTCTTCAACTGTCATGTTTGCTATCATGGAAAAAAAGATGTTACGTACAAGTGAGTTCATACGAACCAAAGTGTAATATAAAACCTCTGATAAGCAGTGTTGTATCCTCTTTTTCATACAACATCCATGTGAAGCTTTTAGGTATAAACAATTATTCAGCTATAAAGGTGATGGGTATATTTAGGCATGCCCGTATATTGTCCATTTCTTGTCTCATTGATTAAGTGGGGCAAATCCATAAAATTTCTCAAGGAAAACATAGTTAAGATCAGTTAATGTCCTACAATATGTAACTAACTTATTCTTTCTTAGAGTTCAAGAGTTCAATTGATCTTTTTTATATGAGATAATTATCAGTCTATCACAGTCTACCCTTCAGTATGTATTTAGGTTTCCTATCAATTCAAAGCTTCAACTTCCCCCTTCCCCCATGCAACTCAGGGAGTCGTCCATGACCAGGGGGTGGAGAATTTGAACTGTCAACTCTTTCCAGCAGAATAAAGGTGTTTTACAGTTTGATATGGAGGTGTTTAATTGTAAGACATTCACTTTTGCAAGCAACTAGCACTGAAGAAAAGGTCTACAAGAAAGTCACAGTTGCTTATCTTTCCTTGTACCGAAATAATTAACAAGCTAATCCAGCACTTGGGTGGGACATTTTAACACAATTTTGATCCCAGGGGCAGGATTTTAAACAAATCAATCTCCAAGAGTTCAAATTCCTTGGGAGTTGCCCTGATTGACGTGGGGGGGGGGGGAGGGGGCGGTGTTGAGGCTTGATTAACACATCACTGACAAATGAATAAAGGGGTAAGTTTCTAAAGAAACTGTTGTGCTGCGTCGGTGGGAGAGTATAGCAGGTAATTTAGTGTTAACAACTGGGTTGAAAACGTAAATTAGCCACCGTAAAGGGTAAAAAAGCTGACGTTTCGAGCGTTAGCCCTTCGTCAGAGCGATTGCTCTGACGAAGGGCTCATGACTCATCGCTCTGACGAAGGGCTAACGCTCCAAACGTCAGCTTTTTTACCCTTTACGGTGGCTAATTTACGTTTTCAACCCAGTTGTTAACACTAAATTACCTACATCACTGACAAAGTTAGGTACTCATTACTTGACTTCAATTGATCAAAGACAGAGTAACTCTGTCTTCCATATTAGTTTCCATCCAATAGTGATATACTATAACCAAATGGACTCCACTATCCAATGGGTTGAAATTTATCTGGTGGACACTATATTGTCCATTTCCTGATTGATGGGGGTCTGAAGGACCTGTACAACAATACATATTACCTAAGAGCACACTTACCTTCAAGTTTGAGTGCTACTATGTAATCTGCCACATTGTTGATGTTGAGGTCCTTCAGATGTTGTACCAGAACACTCATGTAGAGGTTGGGATTTGCACATACGAGAGCCTCAAACATCTTTTCAGACCTAGAATAATCTTCACCTAATCCCCATTTGAGCTGCTCCTCCATGGGGACATTATTAAGATCTGCAAGGTATCTCCAGTTTTGAATGCCCCTTACGGACCTGTCCAGATGATTTTTAAGATGGTCCATTACATTGATATGACTCAAAACAGCTTCTGAAACCAGTTCCTCTGTAACAAAAAGTATTATTATTATTAGCAGTGTCTTGATGATGAATCAAATTTGTCAAACAACAAGCCATCTATGCATGTTAAACCATTGTGACCTATAATCACCCAATATTTCATGTTCAATATGTTTGGGATTGGATGTATATAGAGTGATGAGGCCTACTTGTAATTGGCCCTTGAAAAACAAAGTGGAAATACAAAATTTTATCTCTTTTAGCTGTTGTTTTTATGAAGTCCCATTACACACAAGAAAAAAAAGTAGGTAGTGTGTACTTATTTTTGAAAAGGAAAGAAAATCAGGCTGGCATAAAAATTAAAACCATCTCAAGAAACTTTTTTTGCAAAATGTGTATTTGTGAGCCTGAACTTGATTTATTTTATCAAGTATAAATGGTTCTTTTCCTTTCTTTGCACCAGTAGCGAGGTTGGATCATGTGAATTGGCAGATTATGGGGCTGGAGAAATAAGGCAATAGGAATTAGTGACACTAGAAGTAGCAACTTGTGCAAGGTCTCAGAAAAATTATTTTATGTGAAAACTATTGGTATTCTGGTGAAGTTTTTGCATACAGATCATGGTTCCTTTCAAGAGGTACAATGTAGAAGCACATGGAGGGTTAAATATGTACTACCTTCTCCTAGAGGTATGTGACTCCTCTCACTGAGTGACCTATTAGGTCTTGGCTTTTCATTGGTGGCTTGATATGCACTATTCCACCTCTTGATTGGAGGTTTGATTTGAGAGCTTTGCTGTTTCTCACCACCAAGTTCACTCCCTTGCATCACTGATTGTTGTTCTGCCTGGTGCTGGTGTTTGCGTAACTGAGGTTTTTCCTCCTTACCATCCCCAGGCTGGTTCGGATTATTATTAGATGAAGCCTTGACTAGACGTTGCACATTGGAATCTACAAAGTTGTTTAGTGTAAAAATTACTTTACACTGATAATCCGAAAAGGAATCAGAACAGCTAAACCTGTGCGACGAAGTACCCCGTGCATATTCTCTGTCAACTGCTCTTATGTACCAGTTTTACTTTGTAGGGTCACATTCTCAGTCAAAATTTCCATTATTTGCCTATTGCAAACACCCATGTGGTTGCATTACAGGAAACACTTCATACATGGGAGAATTGATATAAAAAAAAAACATTAAAAACTGGATCCTTTAACTTTTAAAATATGTCATAGATATGAAGATTGGATTGTTTAATATCAATAAATGGATAAACTGGTTCTTTACGAGGCAAGGAGAGGTTATTTCTGTTTCTTACGCACATGGCTCATCCAGTATTGAAATCGTGAAAACTATGCCATTGTTACTAGGCATTTAATATGGGAAAAGTTATCCAAATGATCAGAAGAATTTCTGAGTCACTTAATAACTTCAAAATTTTGGTTGTGCATGTTAAATTAGATGGTCTGTAAATTTACTCTTGAAATGTAAAAGCATTTGTGTTAGCTAATTCAATTTCCCATTTAGTGTCTCACCTAATATACACCCCAGGCTGCAAACTTAGTTTGATTGATCAGCGCAAGGTGCTTAAGGATCTTCATACTGAGCACAGGCAGCGGGGTTTTGATCATGCTTCAAAAGATAAGGTTACGAAGATAATTTTAGAATCAAATAAAGAATGCTTACCAAGCAAGTTTTGGGGGAAAAATAACGGACAAACCTCCTCCTTGTCGTCGAAGGCCAACAATCCCACGCTGCACTCGCTTTTGTCAAGGATGATTGCACCCTTTGGAATTTCATTCGGCTTAAAATCTTTCAGCTTTCTTAGTTGAACTTCGTCTCTCTTGGATTCCAAAAAATAAGACTCGTGATCATCTACGCAGAAGAGGTAACGCTTCCGAGAAAACTGGTCGGTTAGCACGTCACAGAAGAGCTCATCTTGTTTCGCATCAGCCCTATCAAACAGTGACACTTTCTTCTCTTGACAACATGAGAGGGAACGTTTGGACTGGAATTCATTTTCTCGCCACCACGAAAAATATTTCTGCTCGTGCAGATGTTCTGTTGGTATTAGGATTAAATTGGTGTTGCCAACAGCGACTGGTACTTTATGGATTGCATTATTCTTTATACTGTAACACTCGTTGAGTTTCAATATACCATACCATGTACTTGGGAAAAATTCAGCTTGCCAACTTATTTCGCCTCTTCGTTCCATCACTTGGCTAGTAGTAGCCAAGAACGTTTGGTTGATCGGCATCCGTTCAGATGTTTGGGAAAGATTAATACCTTCTTCAATTGAAAAGGGTCCATTTAAGATCCACGCACTTCCAGTTGTCTCCCACGGACTTCCAGTGGCTTTTTGTGTAATTTTCGACGCAGAGCTCATTATATCTCTTTCTCTTTGTGCCATTCTAAGAAAGAAGGATTGAAAACACAAGTAAACGACTCTCAATTTTTGCAAGAAGCAGGCTAAGGAATTACTTCCTTGTATACGGGTCTTCGCGGGGCTTTAACCGCGAAGGCCCTGGTGCCCAGTCTCGCTCCTAGGGCTTCTTTACATAAAGGAATTGATAAAATGATCTTTGTTTAGTTTAACCCTGTTGTAAACGTGAGTTAAATCTCCCTTTGCACCACTCTCAGATTTAAGCGATTTTTTTTTCGAATATCCACCTCATGAAACTACGCGTTCATTTTCGGACTTTACGAGAACGTAATGAAAGCGTCAGCCATGACAACGGAAAATGCGACAAATAAAATTTTTTTTGTCCTCAGTAACAAAGAATACTATCACTGATATTTCAAAGATCTTGTTTTGTCTGCCACGAGAAGGTTAAAGGAACTGATTAATTGAATTATTTGAAATCATGACAGTAAAGACCACAAATTGACTCGTACACTTATGCAACCTAGAGCTAAGATTATTGAGTATCTTTATTTTTCTAGCAAGGGGGATAAGGACACGGAAATGATGAAAATAAGACGCAATTGCTGACAACTCCGTTGAAAAAGCTCGCTATTTCAAAACCAACCGATGTTTCTTAAGGGTTCTTGGCAGGTAAAGAGGTACCCATAGTTCAGGAACCTAGAGGCTACCTCTTTTTCTCAAGTTTAATTAGTGATATATTTTAATTAATGATGCATTGAGGTCTAATACAATTGCGTCATGTCATTTGTTGAGCAGAAATAGTAAGTTAAGCCTACTTATTGCGAACTAGGAACAGAAGCAAACTTACACTGTACATTTGTCGCTCTTTCATGGTACAAAAATTATAAGCAACCTTGCTTTACACCAAGGTTAGCATCTGTTCGATACAACAAGAGTACATCATTTTGCTACATCTTCACACTACGAGTTGTTACACTGTCACGTTTATTCGCCGTTCTTTCTGTCGCTTCTGTCTCATTACCCGTGCCACCTTGGATTTCATTAAAAACTTAGGAATGGAAAAGCGTAGAATTATAAAAAAAACCGCGTATCTTTTGAATCCTATGACAGTGCGACGCAAGCCGTTTTGTGCCAGAAAGAGGCTACTATTCAGACAGATGATCGAAAGTGTTCAGGCAAACACTGCATCGAAAGTTAAGAGCTGATTTTCTGCAATGGTAAGAACTTAATGGATGATCCTTACAGTAACCTTGTCTGTCATAAAATCTACTATTGTAATAAAAATATACGCAGAACTTGATTGTTTTCAAAACCACTGTCTTGTTTCTAACTTTGAAGATTTGAAAAGCCTCTAGTTCCACCTCTCTACCAAATTATAAAGGTACAGGTCTTGCTGCCTGCAAGATTCTATCAATGTCGTCAGCTGGAAGTAATAGTAATAATAATAATAAACATTTAAAAACTATTTTTACTTATCGCGTGTAATTGGTTACAACCTCACATAGCAGAAAAAAATTGCCCTTTTATACTCCAATCAAATCCGATAAATGAAAGCTCGAAGACGAAAGCTACATACCAAGTCTTTAATGTACAACACCTTAGCAAAAATACCACCCAAGAGTGACTAGCATCAAGTTTCTCCTTACATCATCACTGAATCACATATAAATGTCATGAGATTAAAGGAGATGATCACCAACTAAAGAAACTCTTGATTGTAAGGATTGAATACTGATGTTAGAGTTTAAAGGGTTAAGAGTAAACATATGAGTTAAGTCCCAGTCGTCAGTTGAATTTTGCGAGTCCTTCAATTGAGGTCAGCTACGTGCATTTACTTTGAGTTGTCATGGGATCTACGTACAAGATTACTTTGTGTTATGAATAGAGTTGATGTATGTAAATTGGCTATTGATAAGAGATTTTTAAAGCTGTCGTTTCAAACGTTAGCCCTTCGTCAGAGTGCTTTGATGAAGAGCTATTGCCGAAACGTCATCTTTAGAATCTCTTGTTTCCCACTATTGCAGTACCACAGCTTCTTAAGAAACTTACTCCCTACATACTTTTTGATGTTGATTTTTGTTATAATTGGCGAAATGTATCAGAATGGAAGAATGTATCATTTATTTATTTCCACCTGTTTTTACATCGAATTTTCTTTGCCTGTCACGCCTGTCACGCACCCAATATGCACACAAAAAGCCCAAACGTTCCAAGGCCCGTTGGCAATATTACTCCAATTCCAGTGCAAGTCAATCCCCCGAGATTTTCGGATCCTTCAGACATTGCTGCTACTTTGCCAAACAGACCATATAATCTTCGAGTTATGCACTTGAACACTCAATCAATGGTCTCTACTTTCAATGAGTTCCTGCTCACAGTAACTAACCATACACTGGATATCATCACCCTTAGCGAAACATGGTTAAAGGATAATCCATTGTTGATGGAATATGTCGCCATTCCTGGATTCAACACTGAGTTCCGCAGTCGAGACACCATAAGAGGTGGAGGAGTCGGCGCATACATAAAGGACACAATGGTGGGGGTAATTTACAGATCGCGCCGTGTACTTGATGCAAGCTGGTTTGAAAGCTTTGAAACACTCTTAGCTCACCTAACAGTAACATGGGACGGGATGCTAATCATCACAGGAGATACCAACTTTGACCTGCTAAAACCGGAAGAAAATCTTGTTAAACGATATAGCGTCATCCTCGATGTATTCGACCTGCAGCAAGTCATCAAGCAACCTACTCGACGGCTTGTATGCCTGCAGCAATGCGCGCGTCCCCTGTTTTGAGCCACGTTATAAATTCATACGGGATACCAAGAGTCTGGACGAGCAGCTATTTATTGACGATTTCTCCAAGCTACCACTGTATGTGACATCTTTTTCAGACGACCCTGATGAACAACTTGACTCCTTAAATCTCTTGTTTACTGAGTGTCTCGAGAGACATGCACCGCTGCGGAAAGTGAAAGTGACGCATCCTTCTGCACCGTGGATGGAGACACCACATATAGAAGACCTGCAACAAGAGAGGAACACCCTCAGACACGCGGCTCACCTTCCAAATGCTCACAGCTCTACGTGGAACTCTTTCCGCTCTGTACGAAATAGGCTCAAACAGGCCATACGCTCTGCGCGCAAGTCGTTTATAGAAAAGGCCCTATCGTCGAACAAATCACGTGAAATCTGGCGCGTGATTCATCGTATCCTCGAGCCAAGTCCTAAGCCCCTTCGTATAGACCCTGACGAGCTAAATGTACACTTCTCCACCACTGCGCAGCGAACTATTGGAGCCCCAGCTACATCATTGGACACTCTTGCTAACATCATTGATAGTCTTCCTGAGATTCCAGACAATATACAGCACTTTACCATCCAACCAGTTACCCGGAGAGGAGTCCTGGAGTGCATTAAATCCCTGCGCTCAGACTCTTCTACTGGCGCTGACACCATCCCGGCAAGATTTGTGAAACTGGTAGCTGAACATCTCGCGAATCCGCTTACGCACATCATAAACAACTGCATAAAGCGATCATATTTTCCTACAAAATGGAAAATGGCAAGAGGCTCTCCTATTCCTAAGGTGGTCAACCCAACCTCGATGAATGAACTGCGGCCTATCTCGATACTTCCGGTTTTATCCAAAGTATTTGAGAAAGCTGTTGAAATACAAATGTTGTCATTTGCTGAGGGGGCCTCCCTTTTGCATAAGGGTCTCTCAAGCTTCCGGAAGGGTCACTCAGCAACAACTGCACTCCTGGGCATGAGAGATGATATCCGGAAAGCTATGGATAAGGGGGAAGTTACCCTTATGGTTATGGCAGATTTTAGCAAGGCATTTGACACCATTTGTTTCAGAACTACCTTGCTTAAGCGCCACAAAGTAGGGTTTACCAAGCCCTCTCTGAAGTGGCTTCTAAGCTACTTATGCGATCGCCGTCAATTCGTACAGATTGACGACAAATCTTCGTCTTGCCAGACAATCGCTTTCGGGCTTTCCCAAGGATCTATACTAGGACCTATGATTTTTAATCTGTACGTTTCGGACTTAAAAGAAGTCATCCCTGCATCTCTAAAATGCTCACAGTACGCTGACGATACGACCCTATACCATCATACCCCAGTGCAAGACTTGGTTGGTGGTGTGTCGTTGATGAATAATGCACTCTCCGAGCTCCACAGCTGGTCTAAGGAATCTAATCTAGCTCTTAACCCAGACAAGACAAAGTCTATGGTGTTCTCAACAAGGCAAATGTTTCACTCGCCGTAATCTGTCGTCATTTCCACTACTGTTGTCTTCTGGAGGAAAGCATCTCGAAAGAATCAAGAATACCAAACTACTTGGCGTCCACCTCAATGAGAATCTTCTTTAGGATGAACACCTCAAGAACTTTGCATCATCATGCTATAATACTCTCGCAAGCCTCAGGAAAATCAAACATTTTACTCCCTACGAGCTGCGAAAGCACCTTGCGGAAAGTCTTATTCTCTCCAGACTAGACTATTGTGATATAGTCATGTTTCCATTTCCCCTGCATCTCTTGAAGAGACTTCAACACATTCAATTTGCTGCCGCTAGCTTGTAACAGGTCGATACGTAAATAGTTTTGAATCCTTACTTAATTTAGGTTGGCTACCAGTACGAGAGCGTCGAGACTGGCATCTACTGAAGACGGCCCATAAAACTTTATATAGCCTCAATTGGCCTCAAACTTTAATACTCAAAAAGGTGAAACACACGCGACTTCTTAGATCAAATGGTACAGTCAACCTGGCGGACACTGCTGCCCGGAATGTCAATACGCTGCCTTCAGGGACAAAATCGTGTGTGGACAGCAAATCATTTTCAAAACAGGCCTTTACTTTTTTGAAATCTTGTCTATCGTAATTTGCTCGGTCTTAATTCCAATTATTAATTGTATATTATCATCATGAATTTGTTAGCTTTTTAGCGTTGATTAACTTAGTTAGTTTACTCGGGTGAAGAGCCATTCTATGGATAGACCGTAATAAAGCCTTTATTATTATTATTATTATTATTATTATTATTATTAGAACCCTAGTAGGTATGTATGTATATACGTTCGTTTCAGTGAACTTGAAAGAATAATCTTACCATTAAAAAAACTCTTAGGTCCTCTCTTACATCGGAACAATTCATGTTTAGTAGAGACCTCGGGAAGGTATCCATGGTTACGGTTGGTTCCCTTTTGACAATGCATTCTAACATGGTTTTTGTTGGACTCTGGAAATCACCAGGCTTTAAGGTATCAAGGATTCTTTGGTCGATGTTATAATGCTGACGAACGCCACTGTCTATCAGAGTTCAACAATGTCGTTACGTTTTCCATGGCGTTGGTGTTACGAAGCAATGTTTGGATAGTGTTGTTATCTATGTCAAAGAATGAAGAAAGAAACAAGTGTTACTCAACACACCTACTTTTACACACGCTGTTGGGCAATATGGTCAAAGAATAGAAATCTTAAATAAGCAACATTAATACTTGAACAAAAAGGTCGAGTTTGCGTGGACAATTTTTAAAGTCGCAAGAGCGTCTGCTTCGCGTATTACAATAAACTAAAAGGAGTAGATGTGGCTCTTCAGATAGAGAAGCTTGGAAGTGATGAGTTACCATATACTACCTGGAAAACCAGCCAGTGCTTTAGTTACGCCTGGTAATTTGATAACCGCAACCAGTTCCTCCAACGGAAGACGCGGTTTTCTTGTTTGGATCATTTTCAGGACCAACTCACTTGGCCTGTCTCCAGAGGGGTCTCTCAATCTCCTTTGGGTGCCTTCCTTGATACCCATTTCAATTCCAAAATGGTACCAATTCTTCATGCTCCGCTCGTCGTCCAGTTTCATGCATATACTACATAAGGTTTCTGAATGCTTTTCATAAAGGTCGGTGACTGTACTTTCGTCTTAAGAAACAGGATTAAAAATCACGATTAATTTTTTTCTGGTAACCGTTATTTAGTTACTGCATTTGGTTGCTAAGGTCAGATGTGAGAAATATTCTCCAGTTTTAAAGGAGTTTTGTTTCGTTTCAATAGCTCTAAAACCCCACCAATTTAAGGTGATACATGTTGCCAAGAACTGTAAAACCTCTGATGATCAACCAATCACAAGCCGCTGCGTAATATCATGACCTCCAGAGTTAAATAACCAAAGCTGGGTAAACTAAGTCAATTCAAAATGTCTCACATTATAGATAAAAACAAACATGTGCTTCATAAGGTGTCGAAGGGTTACCTTTGAGGTGACTGTTTTTCTCAAGCTCGGCGACAACATCATTTCGTCCCAGTTTCTTGAGGCAGCTTTTGACCTCTTTCACTGTAAGGGAGTCTTGTGTTGCACACAAGTGCTCAAACAAGGATTCACTTGAGCTCAGCTTTCCAGAGAAATTTTTACATTGACTCTTCACATCGTCTGGTACCCTAAACTGGTCAGCAAGATACTCCCAACGTTGAATGGCTGGAATTCCAGGAGCAAGACAGACTGATCTGTCCAGATGGAGGATAAGAACATCCATGGCATCTTGCCTACTGACAATTTTGTCCTTCAAAAAAGACCCTGTAGAGATGTTAAAGTAAGGTGTTATCATCTTAATAACCTTTCTTTAATTTTGCTCAACACATGGTAAGGTATTTGCATAGTTTCATTGCAGATGCTTACCACTAACTTTTCTCTACACATTTTGGTTTGACCAATTCATGGTGAAATGTAACAGTTACTAGCTGTTCATTTTACTGGTGCAACATTTAACAACCAAGCTCCAGTTTCAAATCAAGTTTTTTCAATTCAGAGGTCAGAAGGAGGTAGAAATTCCTGTCGTTTTTTTAAGAAGATTGATGGTCTGGTTAAAAATGGTTATCTTCATTTAACGTGAACTTATCAAAGGAAATACTTCATAACAATCCTTTTAAGCAAATACAATTGAAATGTCAAAACAGTATCCCTTTTGAACTAGTCTTTGATGCCTTGTGGGAGCTTTCTAAATAATGGCTGCAAAGTGGACTACATGTCTGAAGGCTGGTCAGAAATTGTAAATGACCTGCATTAACATGTTCCTTCTCTGTGGAGACGCCACCAGTTTGCATTGGTGCAATTACATCCATCCCATGTTGGGAATTACTATGTCTTTCTCGAAAGGTTGGTTTTTGCACTGAGGGGGTGGGATCCGTAACTGTCTTGGGAAAAGGAGTATCTAGATTGCAAGCAACAAGAATGTAAAGCAGTCGCAAAGAAGAAAGAAGATTGGGTTTTTTATTACATCTTGTTTATTTTTGGAAGGGTTGTGCCTCTGATTGAAAGTTTTAAGACCACCAGACTAAGTCTTAAATCCAACACAAAAAAGAAGATATTACAAAGTTACCTCTGGATAGGAAATATAATTTTTCTGACCATTTGTTAGATTCCCATTTTCCAAAGCTGATTTCGGTCTTAGTACTTTGGAGAATCAATGTTCTTAAATTCATGGTACATTTGTAAGAGGTGGTAAATAAGCCAGCAGGAACGATAAACTATTAGGTCCACGTTTAGGTTTTTTAGCCATGTGATCATCCATGTCATTTTGAACCTGAAGAACATTTTCCTCCCTGAGCTGGATAAGACGCACCTACATAATGCTACTTCTAGATGTTGGTAAAAAAAGAAATGAACAACTTTCTACCTTCATCGTCATGCAAACAGTCAGGGTCGGAGATCTGATCGTGATGAGAATTTTGGGTTGCTAGTATAGGAACCCTGGCCTGTGATGTGGGATTTTGTGCAACGTCTTCATTGGTGTAATTATCCACCTGGAGATGTTTTTCTGTAATGTCATGAAAATATTGCTTTACTTACATGCTTTAAACCTAAACCTTTATGCTATTAGCAGCCTGACTTGAGTGCTGTTTGTACAGCTTCTGTTTCATACCTTTTGTGAAACCGTTAATGAATTATACCTGAGTTATGGATAGATGTCATTTGCATGCATGCACTACTGGTGTGAATTTCTTAAAGATAAGTGTTGTAATTCATGGTAACTTCATTTCCTGGCCAAAATTAGTTTCTCAGTTTTTATTTGGTCATTTATGTGAGTCCATTTAATCCATATTTATACTTTAAAAGTAAGCAGTTGAACTTGTTCTTCAAAGGTATCCAATGTTACAAATCACTTGTGCAAAGATAGACCAAGTTGGAGGCAACTCAGCCCTTTAGTACCAAAATAAACAAAATTTACTTAATTAACATGTAGCATTTTTCCCCATATGTTCATTCAAATATCTCTAGGTACAAAACACACTGCTCAATTATTTTTCATATATTCAATATATAATACTTAAAAGATAATTTGTGGTGGCCTGCAGCATCTTATTGAGGGTGAAGGACTAGGTAGTGTTGGTAGTGCAAATAATTGGATTAGTTTAGACTTTTTGTCAAAACTCAAGATTGACATGAAGTGGTTAGTAAATGTCCTTCCTTCAGTTAGAACTGCTACTAGTAATAGTACTACCTGATGGATTCACTTCTGTTAGCTTTAGTCTATTTGTTGACCTTAGTCAGCATGTAATGTTTTGTATTATAGGTCATTGCATGCCCTTACCTCTGCTTTTTCCATCTGGTTCATCCCGGAGTGAAACCTCAAAGTTGGCATCGCCATGTCCAGCATTACCTCTTTCCTGATCTTTTTCTTTGAAACTTGATGCAAAATCCTCCTCCAACTCTGAATTAATACTAGAATTCTCCTATAACAAAGTGTATTGTTATTATTATTATTATTATTATTAGTAGTAGTAGTAGTATTAGTATTGTAGTTATTATTGTAGTTATTATTGTAGTTATTATTGTAGTTATTATTATACCGCAATGAACGGTCTTGGTTAGGGACTTCCGCAGAACCATTTCCTTCACTACGACAGCTTCATTTTAGTAAAACAGTTGCTTACTCTTTCTTCTGGTGAACTTTTCTCGTCATCGTCTTGAAGAATTGAACTTCTATGATCAATTTGTGGCTGGCCGTTATTCTCCACTTCAACAGAACTACTGTTTTCAACTTTCTTTGATGAACTTTCCTCTCCAGTTTTGGGTCGCTGTGAAGTTACAGACTCGTCTTGTTCTTGGTCTTTACGCTGTTTTGGAGCAGAATTATCTTCTGGAAGGCTTGAAGTGCTTGGATCATCATGCGGCTGGTTTTGATTCGCCATTTCAGCAGAACTACTGCCTTCGACTTCCCCTGATGAAGTTTCCTCGCCATTTTCTGGTCGATGTGAACCTCCATGTTCGTTTGTTGCTGTTCTTTATGCTGTTCTTGAGCAGAACCATTTCCTAAATTGACCTCTGAAGAACCCTCACGTAAAGGACCTGAAGGAGGACTGGCACTCCCTTGCCTATCCGTTGTGCTGGTTTGTGCCCCCTTATCTTCATTTCTAAAATCTTTCGATGGTGGATTTATAGGTGAATGATTATTATGCTGCTCTTTTTTATCCGGTCCAGGTCTGAATATTGTGTTTTAGAAAGGCATTGTATCTGTATTACTGTTTTTCTCGTCTCTTACAAAATATGTTTTGAATGGTTACACTTAACAACAGTTTAATTGTGACATAACACTAGTACCACCGTAACTGTTGATCTACCTTTGTCAACTCTATTAATTTTCACCCACGATAAAGAAAGGTCTCAACAGTCAATATTTAGATTAGTAGCACGTCTATTAGACGCGTCCACGAGACCCTGTTTCTTGGAATCATTAACGACCAAAATCTCTCTTGGAAACCTCACATTGCTGCTGTTAAGGATAAGGTCTCCAAAGTCGTGAGTATTCTATCCAAATCTTGACAATATCTACCTTCTGAGAACTTGAAGCCCCTTTAAATGCTCTCTTTCTCCCTTATATCAATTATTACAATCTGATCTGGGCCTCTACATACACCACTCATCTTGAACCTCCTTACTTGCTAAAGGAACTTTAAGTCGGCATAATCGTCTTTTCTCATCCTCATTCCCACTCCAAACCTCTCTTCACTAAGCTTAATATCCTTCTTTTTCACGCTATCTGTAAATTGCACGTCTAGTTTTTTCGTATTTTCACACCTCAGTGGTCTTTTTCCCACTCCTGTTTCTTCACCCCTACACCTTAACTTTGACTATCATAATTTTGTGACTCAGTCTCGACACAACTTTCACAAATTTCATCACACATATCAATTTGCTCTAGCTTGTCAAGCTCTTAATATTTGGAACGGTATTCCGCTAATAGTGCGAAACAGTCTAACAAAGCATAATTTCAGTAATAAGTAAAAATTATATTTCCCAAATATTTGACTTGAGGCGGTGAAAGTTTAGATATATTTGTTTTACCATAACAATAAATACAATTAACACTAAAACTAAAACAAATGTGTCAAATTGGTTATTAACTCTTACGCTTGATTTAGATTAGCTTCGCGTTTTCAACTTAATTTTATTAGAAACTAAGTTTCTGTAAGTCAATAAGTGATTGTTTTGTGTGTCTTAATTACCTGTTTGATGAATGATCTATTTAATTTAATTTTTTAATCATTTAATTATTTACCGCCTAGTATAGGCCATTTGAGACTCTGGCTTTTAGTCTTCGTTGTAACCTAGCGATGTTGATGAATTGAAACAAATGAAATTGAATTGAATTGAATTGAATTCATTGTAGTGAGAAAACTTAGTGTTTCACTTGCCAATCAACGCAGCACAACAGTTTTTTTTGTTGTAGCTAATACCTTCGAGAGCAGTCAATCGGCGTTGCATTGTCGAAAATTGCCTCCATCTCGAGGAGTTTCTGATATGAAACTTGGATTTTAAAGTCTAGTTTACTTTACTTTTCGAAAAAAGATTTTTTAGTTCAACAGTGTTTAAGAATGCGTAGGCACTCATCCAATTAAAAAAAACATACCACGTCTTAAGTTAAACTCGTCACACTTAAACCCGAGTTCATTTTAAAGGATTACTCTGTATTGGCGATGTTTTGATCTCCAATGGAAAGGTTTTTCTAAAATAAATATAGAGAATATAGTAAACTTACTTGGACCATCAGAGTTGCTGTCAGCTGTCAAGGTCGGTAGGAACACAGGATATACTTTCCGCTCTCCGAAGTTTGCTACTGCCAGCATTCCTACCAATCTTGCTTAATGTTATTAATTATGCTTGATTCTTAACTTCCGCTTTCGTGAATGGACGAAGTTCCATAATGCATCGATCAATTCGAAGTTACAACATCCTTCCCCCCTTGAGAAACTCCCCGGCCATTTGAGCCTTTGAGGATTGGTTTATTCAAATCTCCCTCCCCCCGTAATAGTTTTTTCATTGAATCTTCCACCCGATTTTTTTCAGTAGGTAAAATGCAAAAACCATGAACTAAGACTTTCTAAAACTGAACCAGCTGTTAAACTTAGGTCTTGTAAACCTTTTCCTCTAAGCGAAATTGAAATACTTACCCTAAACGCCACCTTATCTGAAGATATAAAAACTTATATTCCGCTGGAAAGACTCGACACTTTCCGGTCAAATACCCACCCCAGCCAGTCAAGTTTCAAATTCTCATTTCCGGGCACGGTAGTCGGTCATGTACCCGTGGGTTATCTGGGGGATGTTATAGCTTCGAATAGATAGGTACATAAATGATAGTCGTTTCGTTCCCATGGTCTACACGGCGCTGTCACAGTGTTTTGGGTATCCCTGCGTTTTGAGTGTCCCCGTACCCAAAACTTTAGCGTTTTCGGTATCCCCTCGACAGGGGATACCCAGAACGCTAGAAGTTAATTAATCAAGATATTTAAGTTGTCGTAGGCTTAAAAGAGACTGTTATCTTAACTGTCAGAGAAATTTCTTTCTTAAGTTAAAAAACTCCTGAAATGTTGGTCAGGATGGTATTTAAGGCAGTAGAACTTTAAAACGTCTTTGAAGCATTGAGGAAAAGAGCGATCAAGCAGAAGAATTAGCTTTTACTTGAGTAGAACAGCACAGAATACGTCATCACAATGGAATGTGCCACACAATCCCCTTAGACTATACTTGAAACGTGAAAATGTGTGATTTGGAAATGTGCCCACAATAGCTATTCATATTGTTTAGGTTTTAAAAAAGCTGAAATGTGTTAATATTAGCTAACTCGCGTTTTTCTCAACTTGGTAGTCAGGAAATGTGAAAAAATCTGGAAATGCAGATGTTCTTTAGTTAACTGGCATGTATCGTAACCAGGTAGTTTGGAAATGTGAATCACGTTTGATTGCTCGACGGATTAGTACTAATTTTCTAAGCCAATCACACATCATGGTTAAGTAGAACTACTGATTTAAACATCCAATCGAAAATTCTTCTGACATGTAATGTAGGTTCTTCTTACCTGAATGCTTACAACACGGTCTTATTTTACTCGCGCTAAAAATTAAATACTTGAGCTAACTAGAGGTGAACCTTTTGAAATCAGTGCAGCTTCTTTGGCATTCTCCAACACGGTACATTGGTTCTGACACTTCATACGTTTGTGTTCCTTTTGTAGAAATCGGTAACATTGCTGGCGTAACGGACGTTACAACTGGGCAATGTGGAACTTATTTAACTTTTACCAGATCAAACTCAATCTATGTTCCCTTTCCTGAATTTTCCTGTGTTTTCGCTGAGCTTGGGTACAGTTTTAAGCCGCTATTAAGATGTTTAGAAATACGTCGCCTAATGCCTCTGACCTTCTACTAGTGATTGGGCCGGTCAATCCGTGGTAAGTTCCTGCGGAGAGTTCCTCCTAAATGGCGTATTTTGTCCTTATCATCTGTTTCAGCCCCAACCTGGGATATATAAGCTGTGAGGACAGGTCAAAACAGATATGTTAGAGCTTCACCAGCCAAATATAAAATCAAATAAAGATGGTTTTGAAAAAGTTGAGTGTTTAGGAGGGTTAAAGGAACTGATCTATTCTGAAATTGAAAAGTGGAATTTGAAATTTGAAATTGAATATCCTATTGATATTGAAATCATGACAGTTATTTAAGACAACAGATTTACTTGTATACTAATGCAACCCAAAGCTAAGATTATTAAGTCTTTTTGTTTTATTAGCAAAAGGGGTAAGGACACGGAAATGAGGGAAATGAGACGTAATTGCTGACAACTCTGGTGAAAAAGCTCGCTATTTCAAAACCAGCTGACGTTTCTGAAGGGTTCTTGGCAGGCAATTGATCTCTCTGGTTAACTTGCAATTATATGAATTCAAATAAAAAGGTTACTGTCTCTGGCGCTCGAACTATCCGAGTTAGAGCTCACAAGGGGACAACTTTTGGGGTGGTGCAGCGGTGCCCGTGATTCAGGAACCTAGAGGCTACCTCTTTTTCTTAACTTTAATTAATGATACACTGAGGTCCAATACAATTGCGTCATGTAATTTGGTGAGCTGAAATAGTAAGTTGAAAAGTAAGTAAGTAACCCACAAGCCTACTGATTGCGAATTAAGAACAGAAGCAAACTTACATGATACATTTGTCGCATTTTTATTGTACAAAACTTATAAGTAACCTTTGCACCAAGGTGAGCGTCTTTTCGATACAACAAGAAGTCTACTAGCTTAAAATGAACCATCATTTTGCTGCAACTTCACAATAAACCTCGAGTTGTTACACCGTCACGTTTACTCGCTTTTTTTTTTGTCGCTTCTGTCTCCTTGCTATCTTGGATTTCATTATAAACTTAGGAATGAAAAAGTGTGAAATTGAAAAAAACCGTGCATCTTTTGCATCCTATTACAATGTGACGCCAGCCGTTTCGCACCAGAAAGAGACTACTATTCAGACAGATGATCGAAAGTGTTTGGGCAAACACTGCATCGAAAGTTAAGAGCTGATTTGCTGCAATGGCAAGAACTTTATGGATAATCCTTACAGAAACCTTGTCTATCATAAAATCGTCCATTGTAATAAGAATATACGCAGAACTTGATTGATTTCAAAACCTCTGTCTTGTTTCCAACTTTGAAGACTAGAAAGGCCACTAGTTCCACCTCTCTGCCAAATTATAAAGGTACAGGTCCTCCCGCCTGCAGGATTATATCAATATCATCAGCCGGAAATGGTAATGGTAATAATAATAATAATAATAATAATAAACATTTTAAAAACTATTTATACTTATCGCGCGTAATTGGTCACAACCAACCAGAAAAAATTGCTCTTTTATACTCTGATCAAATCCAATAAATCAAAGCTCGAAGACGAAAGCTACATGCCAAGCCTTTAATGTACAACACCTTTGCAAAAATACCACCTAATCTTCGAAATACCTTTTGGGAGACATTTTAACTGTTCTCATACTTTAACCCTTTAACCCGCAAGAGTGACTAGCATCTAATTTCTCCTTACAATATCACCCCTGAATCACACATTAAGGTAATGAGAACAACGGAAATGATCCCCAACTAAAGTACCTCTCGATTGTCAGAAAGATTCTCCTCGTCAGCACCTTAATAAATGTACAGAGAACAGTATGGAGAATATGAATACTGTTAGTATAATGTTAGCGTGTTAAGGGTTAAGCGTAAACAAGTAAGTTGAGTCCCAGTCGTCAGTTGAATTTTTCGAGTCCCTTAATTGATGTCAGTTACGTGCATTTACTTTGAGTTCTCATGGGATCTACGTACAAGATCACTGTGGTATCAACAGAGTTGATGATGTAAATTGGCCACCGATAAGAGATTTTCAAGCTGACGTTTCAAACGTTAGCCCTTGATCAGAGTGCCTTGATGAAGAGCTATTGTCGAAACGTCATCTTTAGAATCTCTCCATATTTCCAATTGTTGCAGCACCACAGCTTCGTAAGAAACTTACTCCCTACATACTTTTTGATGTTGATTTTTTTTATAATTGGCAGAATTTGGCATTTATAATAGAACCCTAGTAGGTATCTTTGTATATGCGTTCGTTTCAGTGAATACAAATCTTAAATAAGCAACATTCAGACTTGAACTAAAAAGGTCGAGTTTGCGTGGACAATTTTAAAAGTTGCGAGAGCGTCTGCTTCGCATATTACAATAAACTAAGAGGAGTGGACGTGGCTCTTCAGATAGAGTAGCTTGGAAATTATGAGTTATCATATACTACCTGGAAAATCAGCCAATGCTTTAGTTATGCCTGGTAAGTTGATATCCGCAACCAGTTTCTTCCACGGAAGACGCGGTTTTCTTGTTTGGATCATTTGCAGGACAAACTCACTTGGACTGTCTCTAGAGGGGTCTCTCAATCTTCTCAGTGTGCCTGCCTCGATATGATTTCAATTCCAAAATGGTACCAATTCTTTATGCTCCGCTTGTCGTCAAGTTTCATGCATACTCTACCTAAGGGTTCTGAGTGCTTTTCATAAAGGTCGGTGACTTTACTTTCGTCTTGAGAAACAGGATTAAAAATCACGATTAATTTTTTTCGGTAAGCGTTATTTAGTTAATGCATTTGGTTGCTTAGGTCAATTGTGAAAAATATTTTATGAATGCTCCCCAGCTAGTTTCGGCCCTTTCTTCTCTAATTATGGGCTTTTCAAGGCGCGAGTGCTTTCAAATCTCCCGCTTCAGTGCTGATGAATAATTAATGCTGTCCAGGTATTCTACGGGATGTTCCAGTTTTCCCTAATACGTTCAACTCTGTATCCCCCACCCCAGTTATCGTGGCCCATCTACTGCAAATTTACTCAGACTGATTTCTTGAGCCAACGTCGGCAGGAACAAGGGATACAATTTCTTTTGCCGTAAGGTTCCTACAGCCATTCCCACGAACTCACCTTCTTCGTTCATAAGGACAACTCCTTATGGTTTCTGTTCTCTGTGGAGATCTTGTGACTCTCAACTGCTACGCCATCACGGTCAGTTACTATAGTGAGGATGAAATCTTGGTTTCATCAAGAAACTCAAGACAGTATGGCTCGGTGTTATAGTAGCCATCTCCTCTGCCAAAGTCGAAAAGAACATGGCACAGCACCCTTCTACTTGCAATGGAAGACTCCAAGATTTTTTTTCACTTTGAGACCAGGAGGGCATGGAACGTTTCTTTTCCAGATTGAACGGGTTTAATTTCTTGACAAATGCATTTCTGCCATCAAATTTGTGCACGGGTATAATGATGAACGACACTTGAGCCGATTCTTGCTGCATCCTCTTGGCTTCGCTGCTTTGATATGATATCATAAAAAAAATTGTAGACTAAATTACATGGAAATATAAATCACGTATATTGGATGACTTCGATTAATTAAAATCTTGGAAGGTAATAGCTAAAATATAACTAAAATCTTGCTTTAAGTTTGTAAGAAGTCAGAAAACTACCGTATAATAGAGGAGGTCTTTTGATATGCACAAGTAAATCCAACTATCACATTTTTTTGCAGGATACCATTTGTTTAAACTTGTTCTGTTCCCTGTTGGATTTCTGGTGGTATTTTTCTTCACTTATGTGTTGTGTCAAGAATATCTCACCAAGAAGCTGTCTGGAAAATCTTTTGAATATAGGCATCAGGTATATTGATAAATTTATCTTGCCCAGTTTTCATACTTATCCCGGTCAAGCAGATCATTGTGCGGTGATTTTACAATTTGTTATCCCAGTTATCCCCTTTGAGCCCCAGATATTCAGCCAAGCCTTCCAGTAATCTCAGTTTTTTACAGATACTGTCGGTGATTCCATGAATGCCTCTCTCCCTCTCATTCTGTGCTTCAGTTCTGTTTCAGTGTGTGTTTGTGTTGTAGTTTTTCTCTTTTTCCCTGAGAGTACTTAGTGTTGAGGTGCTAGTGTATCTTAGCCAGCCACCGTGGTTCAGGTCTCAAACTTGTGTAGCTGGTGGTTTTGTTTAGGCTTTAAAGTAATGATTGGTAGAAATATGAAAGACAGATAGATTGATAAACAGCCACAAGCCTAGCTTTCTATAAACCAGGCTGATTCTTAAAATAAGAGTTGAGAGAATAGAATTAAAACTGTTGTTGCATGTTGTTGGAGGTTTGGGATGAAAAAATGTAGGGAAATAAAAATGTAGGGAGGTAAAAAGGACCTAAATTGGAAACAATCAGCCAAGAGGAGGGAAACTAATATTATGGGTAGGAAAAATAATACTTTTCAAAGGGTCAGGAAAAGGCACAAGGATTGTTGTACATAATATTTTTCAAAACAATTGAAAGAGTTTATAATTATTGTCGAAAAAGTAAAGGCATTTTATGGATTTGATCTATGGGAATTGTTGTTTCCTTAGTATCGGTAATTTTTTATTTTGAATTTCAAAGATGCTTGAGTATTTAGACATTGATAGAAGCTCACTCATTGGTAACAGTTCACTTGGGTTTACCAATTGGTAAGTTTAAAATCTGAACATCTCATTCTTGTTACAGATATTCCTTGATATCTCTGTTGCAGTTGGTCTTTTTGCTGGATTGCTGACAGTTTGTATTTTCTATGTTGGACTATTTGTTCTTGGTATGTGATTGACCTTTTGATTAAAACATCTTAAGTCATTTTTTTTTTCATGTTTATAAATGTGTTTAAATATGTACTGCTCTTATATGTTCAGGTGCGACCATGGATGGTTTGTCGGCCTGGCATTTCTCCCTGTTCTCTACAAGCATTCAGAATACCTGTCTGAACGCAACTAGCTTCCTTACTATACGTCATTCTCGGTGCATTTGCCATTGCGGGAGGAATTCTTATTCTCTGTATACAAAGGTAAACTGTGTTCTGAGATAAATAAAATTTCCAAGTTTTCCAAGTTATATTTTATTTTAAGACAGTTACTTTAGCTCAGGTAATTCAATCAACTGTGGGTTCCTATGTAAACTTAATTTGACAGAGCAATGGTCAGTCGTGTTAAATCTCTGCCACATTGGATGTGCCTTTCTCCACCCAAGAGCATAAGTGGGTAGCTGGGAACTGTTAGTGGAGCCTGATGAAATGCTAAGGGAGGATGGATTAGCCTGCAATGAAGCAGCATCCCATCCAGAGGTGGTAGTAATAATACTTCTGGTCACTCCATACTACAGAAGCTAGGATAAGGTCCGGTATGACAAGCCCTTTAATTCAATTGCTGACTCTGCCTTTCATAAGCTATTCTTAATGGGTATGGGACACCCTGTTGTCTAAGTTGGTCTCTGAATTTGCACTCGAAATGACATTTTTCCTTTCATAAAGAAACAGGTTAGATTTTTTTGTATTCTAGAACCATGAATGAGATATTGACCAATCAATTATGATTATTATTGTGGTTTTAAGGAAATAATTGTCATCTCTACATCCTTCTCTGGAGCCTTTTGGTGTGTCAATGGTATTGATTACTATGTGGAAAATAGCAGAGTGCTGTCTTACTCAGTCAGCGTTTTGCATGGTAAGCAAAGAGTTAGTATGAATGTAAGTTATGAGGTTTTTTTCGTGGACCTCCACTAAGTTCCTGGTCATATTACATAGTACACGGTACATTAATTTCATAGAAATAGAAGATGAAAAAGTGGTCCTTACACAGTATTGCCTACTGAACAGGAATTTGCAAAAATTAACTTTTAGGGAACGAAGCTCAAAAAACTGATTTTTTTACTGGCGGTTTTTACAAGGATGTCTCCATAAATTTAACTCTTTGACCATACCATATAATAACTCTTTTCCAGGTCAAGATCATTTTGAAGAAATTTCATCGAGGGTTTTCCAGATGCCTTTTCATTATTTTTTTTTCTATCATAGCAGGGTGTAGGACATGCATCTTGGCCAGAGAAGGAGAAAAAATTATACAATATACTATGTAAATATAGAGAGTGTTTCCCTAGTGTGCGTGATGCTGTTCATTGTTTGTGGATAGTGTTTATTATAAGTGTGAATGTTGTATTGTAAGTAAGAACTTCTTGCTTTTGTGGATATCTCTTGGTTTTGTGAAACAAAACATAAAATAAGGTTATGGCTGGACAACTAGGCAATTGGCCAGTTGTTCAAAGAGCTGATAATACTATCTAACTGACCAATCGCTTTCCAGTGGATAAGAGTTTACAAAACGTTCTTCGCAGAGATTCATCCAGAGGAGAAGGTAATCCACCTTTTGAACAATGGGGGCCTGATGGATAAACAAAGTGCTAGCCAGTCAAAAGGATGAAACCCTGGTTGTTCTCTGACTTCTTGAACTTTCTCTCACCGCAAGTGTTTTGACTCATCGTTTTTTGTTTTGTTTTGTTTCTTTTTTTAACTGCAAAACAGCCTTTCACTTGAAACACTACTACAACCAATTTTATTTATGATTACCCATTTAATCCTTTGCTGATTTTGCTATTGTATTAAAAAGCTTATGGCAGAAGTTCAAGAATCTTTACACGGCAATTCCCATGCGGGATTTCTCTGACCAGGTAAATGTTATTCTATTGTGAATGGTTTGAGCCTGTGAGTTGCTTTTGATAAGGAATTGTCTGGTGAGAGTAGTTAATCTAAACATTGTGGCCAACGACAGGAACTGAGGTCCATCGAGGACGTACATGTAGTTGTTCAACTACAATCAGCTATTTGTATTCCGCAGAAGTTTGCACTATCAGCAAAATTTCGATAAAGGAAGTTGGCCGTTTTTTCAAACTGATACTAAAGGACCTGGAGACAAGCGTGGACCTCATAACAACAACAGATTTTATGGTAAGTTGAAACACCTTGAGAACATGGAGAAAGTCCTTCCATGTGTTTCTATTCATAACCCTGACCTGAGAAAGGCAAAAAAATTAGTTTGGGAAAAATTGCCTTCAGTAAGGCAAGATTATGTAACGAGCCTTGACTCACCTGCCTAGAGAGAGTGTGTTCTTTTTAGGAATTTTGTCATTCCCGTTCTGTGAGAAATATGTAAGACGAAACAGAGAGAAAAGAGAAAGCGTTACAGTCAGTCTGTCAAAACTTCCCTCTTCCTTTTCTCTTTAACTCATCGTTGAATGAGATAGACCTCCACTCCGTTTAGTGTGAGCTCACTAAGCAGCCAATCAACGTTTTTCTTCTGTCTATTTGACAATTTTTTCATTAGAGCGCGTTGGAGAAGAGATGGTAAATTGGGTAAGGTAAATGCTTATCGAGTTCGAGATTGAATTCAATTATTTTCCTTTTCTTTCATTAAAGAAGCGATACTTTCTACGCGGTTAAATCAGGTTTTATCCGTTAATTCTCTACTATTTTGAGCAAACCCTAAAGTAGTTATTTTATTCTTTTATTTCCCGTTATTCGAAGTCCCATTTCAGTGGCGGCTGCTGTAATTTTTTTAGATCAGTTGCAAATCGTGGTTAAGAACCAGTGACAAAGACATCCAATCGAAAATTCTTCTAACATGCAATGTTGGTTGTTAGCCATTTGATTCGCGCTAAAACTAAGAGATACAGGCGAAACTTTGGAAATCAGCACAGCCTCTGGTATCCCCCAACACGACACATCGGCTCTGACATGATTGCGATTACCTGACATGATTACGCTTGTGTTTCCTCTGTAGAAATCGCCGGCGTAGCAGACGTTACAATTCGTTAATCGTACAGACTTACTTCCATTTTACTACTCCCGTGGACAAACTTCCGAATCTTTGATCTTTGTGACATCTTTCCTCCGTTTTTGATGTTTAGATGTTATTTATTTTAGCAATAACTCTTTGGTTTGTTAACGAAACACATTTGTGAAATTTAGTCCATTCCATTGTTCATGAAGTCTAGTATTCAACAGAAAAAAAAAAAAATTTACTCATAGGAATTGACTCGGAAATTAACGTTGCAGTTGCTTTGAGTTACTAAAAGAAGCCACAGGCAAGGCTTGTTAAGACCTGAGCGATATTTCAGGAAAGGAAGTACTTAAATTACCAAGGAAAACGGTGATAAATTTCGCTCACCGGTATTCTTTCTGAATTCATTTCAGTAATTGATATAGAATTAGTTCCAGTGTCAACTATGCATGTATGTTTATGAGAACTGAGTTTCGACTAGACTAACGAAAATTTTAGAACTTCTGGAATCGAATGGGGCCAACGCCAAAGAAATTCGTTGGTTTAGTTAGCGATACTTCAAATCTGTATAGTTTTCAAATTTTTGATAATGCTAAGGATGTTTTCGATGACCCGCTTTGAAATTATGAATTTGTTTTGCATTGTACAGTTAAGATCTAGAGTCAATAATCAGCCAGCGCAATTTTGTGCTGTGGAGGGCCTCTATAATAATAAAAATCCTTTGAAAACCCGTTGAAATCAGGGTAGCACATTAGTAGGGTGAGAGATAGTACATCCGTTGGGTAAAGTATCAGACTCAAAGGGGTAAGTTTTGAGGAGATGATACCACCTATAATGGAAGGCGAGAAACAGCATAATTCGAAAAGCTGTCAACACTGAAAATTTTGACTAACGTCAGTGTTTGATCGAAGCGAGATTATAAGATTGCATAACAACTACTGGTTAAAATTGATTTTATCGCTCAATTACTTGTCAGCTACTTCAACGCATAATATAAAAAGCCAGATTCTAAGAGAAGTAGAAGGAAGTATCCACCATCATGTTTAAGTTGGCTCGCCCACTTGCTACTTGATTTTTTCGCTTGCTTTAGTTTAAATAATATGAAAGTTTTTCATATTTTACTGGATGCAACTGGAAAGCCTTGTGTTACTTAGATATGGATGCACTCTCAGTCAGGGTGTCCAGCGTGAAAAAAAAAACCGGCAGGGTCCCAGGCCCCACCTGTACTTCCGCTTACTTTTTGGTGCCAACCCCTAATAAGGGCAAAAGTCTCGACATATCGAGAAAGGTGAATGATATTAAGGAGCCCTTATACAAATTAAAGCGAGCTTGAGAGAAATCGAGCCAATTTTTCCTTGGTTCACTAGGGGATCTTGTTCAACTTTTACCTGAACAAACTCCATCTATATCCCCTTTTCTGAATTTCCCTCTATTTTTGTTGAGTTTGTGTATAGTTTTAAGCCGCAGTTTTGATGTTCGGCAGCTAGCCAATTCAAAATTGCGTCGCCTACCGCCTCTGACCTTCGACTGGCGATCGAACCGGTCAAGTGAGTTCCTGTGGAGAGTTCCTCCTAAATGAGGTATTTTGCCGTTATCATCTGTTTCAACCCCAATCTGGGATATACGAGCTGAGGACAGGTTAAAACATAAATTTTGGAGCTTCACCAGCCAAATTTATAAACAAGTAAAGAGTATCAATTCGTTGTGGAAGAAGCTAAGTATTTAGGGAATTTAGTCTCAATCTCGGGTGTTTGTTGAACACGGAAGTAACTCCAACTCATGTTTGTTGAATTCATCCTTCATTATTTAACAAGTTAACTTCACAACTGTTAATTAGTTGATCTAATACTACACTGGAACCGCTTCCTTGATAAGTTGACAATAAAAATCTGTCAAAATTTAAGGAACATTTCACTGATCGTAAAATCGGTAAAGAAACAACTTGAGAGGTGCCTATATAGAAACAATTGAAACATAAGAAAAGTAATTTCCACGAAAGTCCTGTTCAAATATCAACATAGTTTATAAACTTAGTGCTAGAGGGCTCTGGGGAAAACAGTACCAATAGGTTGCTTACCTAATAATTTGATGAAACGCTTCCGGGTTTTTGTTTTACAATTGAGCATTAATCGTCCATATGTAAAGAGAAGGATTTTTCTTTGAAAAAAGGTTCAAATGAAACATAACTCACTGAGAGAGGCACTTATCACAACTGAACATTTTTTCTGTACCGACTTTAAGATGAGCGAATGTACGTGCTGATCAAAAATAATAACAGCGTGTTGTGATATTCACACGTTAAGACTAGATATCAATTGATGTAAATCACAAAACAAGGTCGTATGGGACAAAGAATCATGCAGTTTATCTACATATCACTGGAAAGCGTTCGAAGTATAATTACCTAGATAGAAAGAAAAAGTGTAAAGGTCACCGGTACCAGTGTCTTCTACAAAATGTTTAATATGTGTAACTCATGTAAAAGAGAGAGAAGACCAACTCTAATCTGTTCCGGCGATTTAACCCTTTAAGCCCTAAGAGTGAACAGCTGTTAATTTCTCCTTACAGTAATACTGCTAAATCAGTCATTGAGATCATGAGAATAAGGAAATGATCACCGACCTACGATGCTTGGATTATTCAATGAATTCTCCTGTCAGTTCCAAAGGAAACTTACAGTGAAGAGTATGGAGAAGATGGAGACTGATGTTAGGGTGTAAAGGGTTAATGCTACGTTTTGGCCTTCTTCGGGTATAAACAGATTAAAAAAATTTAAAAGCTAAAAATCTTAAAAAAAACAACTAAGTAGGATACATTTATATTGTAGTAAAAATTATTTGCGTACCCTTCTATTCAGTCTTATCAACAAGATAAATGATCTATTCGCATGCACCTGGTCTACTATCAGTTTTATCATTCAGTTTAACACGTTTGATATATCCAAAAAAAAAAAAAATTGAAGGAATCTGATAAAAGTATGACAATCTGTAACAACTGAAGAGCTTATAAGCTTGTTTGCCTTGCAACCAATGATGCGTATTATCCTTGGAAAACCACCCAAGTTTTGGACGGAACTTACCAAACTCAAACTTATCAAACATCAAAAAATAAAATCTCCCATGATGTCGGAGAAGAGGAGACGTCAATTTTATTTACTTTAGAAGCATTTTGCTCTTACAAGAGGTTGCCAGTTAAAAACAACGGTACCCTTAAAGTCCGAGGGATTAGCAACCGCTGACTGCGATTCACTTTCCAGATTCCTTTTGCAGCCACTACGTATTAAGTTTCTAGTTGTGGCAAATTTCGTTCACGGTGAACGAAACAAAATGAACGTGGGTTTTGATTTGTGTTGTTTGTGGATTATCTTCGATCTACAAAAGTAAGTTGAACGAAAAAGGTCCTGCAACATAAGCGTGGCAAAAGCTGACTATCTTTAGTTCGATAAAAAGCACTCCCGGCTTTGAATAAACTTCACACAGAAAGGGGCAAAGATAGAGTTTTGATTGGATTTCTTTTTCATCTCATTTCTTTTGAGGATTCACCCTGCGACTCATCGAGGATCAAAAGGTTGAAAATTACTTCAGAACAGATGTTACAATTGCTTCCTTTTCAACGAAGTTGAAGCTGCTTAGAAGGTAAGTCTCTAAAAACTAGTTCCCAGCTTAAATTTCATTCATTAAGGCTAAAAATTTAAAACTGAAGTTTGTACCCGCAAATAAAATTCCCTCCAAATGCTTCTCGTGGTACACGGTACCTTAAGACTCCCTACCTGAACTGATTGAATAACTCAAAGATTGAATGAAATATCAGCTTTTTTAACACTTTCTTCAGTTTCGTTTACTTAAAACAATTATTTCATCTTTATGATTCATTTAATGACGAAGTTAACATATGTTACATTTTACACTAAAGGCGAGTGACAGGAACCTTATTTACGTAAATGCTCACTCGTCCGTAATCCTCCACTTTCTCTTCCAGGCCAAAACGTCTTTCTCTGAAATGAGAGAAAACAAAGATAGCAATTGAGTTCATTTGGTAAATCTTTGAATCCCCTCAAAATGAATAAACTTATATACAGAGCCTTTTACTATTATAGATCGTTCGCCTCAGGAGCCAATGTTGATTCGCAACAATTTTGAAGAGTTAAGGTTTCGAGTTGCACTTTCACGAAGTAAAATTCCAAAAAGTTAACAAATGTGTTTCTTATTGAATCTTCAACTCGAAGTCTAAAACGGCTTCGAAATAGCTCCAAACTCTCATATCCAAAAGAGACAACTGTCATCAGTTGCCAATTTTTTCAAAACGTAATTTAGGTGATTCCTCAGTAATGCACTGTGTATCCAGTGCTGTGCATAAGAATCACATAATCAGGTAAATAAGCGCGCGCATTTCAAGAACGCGGTATTGGTTTTCAATCAATGCACCAGCTAAAGAGGTTCGGTGGTCTTTAGCTCTTGAATGAGCAGAATTTTTTTTCGTTGAATAGTTTTGGTGTACAAATTGGAGAAATTAAAACAAAATTCATCATAGTGAAGAAAGACATACAGCTTAAAAGGTGGACAAAGCCTGTTACTCGAGGATGCAGGGTTAGCAACGACTCGACTTGAAAGCAACAACTCGAGGAACGTTTTGAGTCGATGTCGTTTAAAATTGTGTAATTTCTCCATAAATTGCACATATCATATTGTTCCATATGCTCGAAACTTTCTATCGATCAAATTTTTTTTCCAGTGCCCTTTTAAAAGCCCTTGCTTCCAGCTACCGCAAATAGTCATTGGTAAGGAACATTTAAGGAAAGTTGAAAAAAATTGATCGATAACTTTTTTTCTTAAGAATCACCTTAAGGTAACGTTTAACTTCAGGAGATATTGTGTATCCTGTTATAGGGCTTCTTTTTAAAAATTCAAATTCAATCGACTATCAATACACGCAGGGCTATCTATGCACCCACAAACCATCGCTAAGTTGCCGACTACTATTTTGAGGAGAGTCCTGGAGGGACTGGGTCTTGGTAAAGTTAGGATGGGAAATCATTTTCTCTCGGTTTCTTCCGATCCCGCCTACGAGTGTCCCATTCAAATATGATTAACCTAAAATCCCGGCATTCGCAACTGCAAAAACGTGTAGTCAAATGTCACATGGTTGTAGGGCTTAGACCGTTGAACTAGATCTAAATTCTCATTTAACCTCGCAGGTCCCTTATCTTACGACAAGATACTCAAGAAGTTTGGACCAGATATTGGGTGTAATTATATCTCCTTCTTTTCTTACCCTCGAAACAGGGGCTGATGGCTTCAATGACGTCCAAACGCTCCATGTCTTTCAAATCTTTGAACAGTTTATCCACAGTATACTCTGGTTTGCGCTGGACAATTTCTTCAATCGTTTTCTGTGTTGGGCTATCGGCACATGGCGGCTGCAGACTTTGACACGTTTCCCCGGAAATTCCGCACTCAACAGCCAGATCCTTGTAGTTTTTAAGTGCACGGTTATTGAGCATGGTTGCCACTTGCCGAGCCAAGTCTAGGTCTTCGAGCAATTTGCCGATCATGGACTTTTCTGTTAAAAGACATGTAATCATAGCATTGACCAGCTAAACTATTAACAACTGCTGAAATGTAATACTTGTTCAAGTATCCTACCCTTGCTTTAAGAGCTATTGAAAAATGTGTTTATTTTACAATAATAGACCATCATGGCCCGACTACAAAATCGCTTTGGACTTGAACTGCCAAGACCTGCCAACACTCCTTTAGTGCGACTTGCAGAAGTCATACGATCTTGAAGAGGCACGGTGTCTGGGTTTTATGGGAGTTTGATGTGATTTTTACTGAGGTAATAGAAACAGCACTTATTTTCGGCACAGTTCCGCGAAAAGGTTTAGTGCCGCCTGTGATAATCAAAGACTAGCTGGTCTGAAGCAGAGAAGAAGTATTAAAAGAGAGACATTCTCGTTGCGCAATTTGCTCTTAACGAGGTATTCAAGATAAAAAAAAAATGATTGTTTTACAGTCAAATTGTTGGAAAAGTGGATAGAACACTTGTCATTCTCCGCCTCATTGTAATTTTTGTAAGCTTCTCGTTCTGATTAGGCAACTTAAGCATCAAAATTGACGTGAAAGGAAGATCGTCTTCTATTTAATTAGGTTATTAAGCGATCATTGCACAGAAATTATTTTCACTCCCGGTATATTTCCGATACATTTTAAAATAATTTTCATCAATTAAACATTTTTTCGTTAAACAATGGAAAGCTTTGGAAACTCTTTACGGTGGCCAATTCACACTATTAACTCAATGATTGATTTCTTTAGTCTCTTTTTCTGTATTTACTCATCTCTTAGTTCCTCGAAGTACCGCCTGTTTTAAGACATTTGACGGAGGTTTACATGAAATGTTGTCTTAAGAACATCGGATATTTGATGGAGGTCTACATGAGTCATTATTGCCCTGTGAACGGCTTCGGGCGCCTGAGTTTTACTAGTCTCTCCGCCCTTTGGTAGGGCATTCATGCAGCGTGTTCATGTAACAGAATTGTGTGATCCGCGAAAAAGGTATGTCGTGACTTGGATCTTGTTATACGCTGATTATCACTTGCATGGCAGGGTAAGTTAGGAGTCTTCATACACAAGCAAAACAATATACATGGCTCACTGGTAATCTGCTAACTCAGTTAATTAAACTGAAGTCCAAACGAATTTCCAACTTGCTAGTTATAGTGTGAAAACCCACGAGCTACAACAAAGGACCTACGGGGAGCAATTGGGTCATGTTATAATTTTAAACAGGTGTGCACTTTTGATCTTAGACCTTGCGTCATGATCGAGAGCAAAATATTTTCATCAGAAACATGACTAAGAATTGCAGGAGAAACAACTCTAGTTTCGGGCTACATGAATTGACAGGTTACCATATGATAGTACCATGCATAATTTATTATTTATGTGCTGCAATACATTTATTATACGTATGAGACATTAAGGAAGTTGGAGAGTTTTCAACGAGTTAGACTTAAACTTTTGCTGCTCCAAACTTGATGTTTGCGTTAATACTCAACTCATTACCAATTATTTGAATGGAAGCTCTTGTACTAAGGTAACAGAAGAGTTCATTCTTGTATCTTACCATCATAAACCGAAATACTCTTTCATATGATTATCTTTTCTTACATACCTGATAGCTTTTTCAATTTCCCTGCAATGTCACTGCGTCCTATGTTTTCCAACTTTTTCTTGAACTGACCAATGGTCATTGTGGCTTTTGATGTGGAAATGATGTTAAGTACATCACCTCCAGGATTTTCCTGTCTATTAACACAGTCAGTTATGATATGTGTGAGACTTTCAGGCTTCATACCAATTTCAATTCCAAGGCTCCACCATTTTTCTTTGTCTATTAAATCTAGCATTAATAGGACTTTGCCGGTGATGTTTCGACTTGGAGAATCAAAAAATTCTTCAACAGTCATGTCCTCTATCATGGAAAAAAAAAATGAATAACAAAGTTCATACTGGTTTGCAGAACATTCAGCTCATTACAATTAATTAATTGTTAAGTTTAATGTGCCTGCTGTCGCATTTGCTCTGTTTGAATATAGCACAATAGAGATGGGCATTTTTGTTGCATAATAAAACATTTAATTTGAGTTACATAATAGTTAAAAGTTTAAGTTGTGCAGAAACAACCAAGCTAACCAGTTAGTGTAATTACTAACCAGTTACTTGCTATAATGTACATCAATTACAGAGTCAGTCAAAAATAAGTTTTAGTAGGTTTCCAGGTTTTTTTCATATTGATTTTCTATTGTTTTTAACATTTTTATGGCCAAGTGCCAATTTAGCTTCTTTGTATTTTTTATCAAATTAATTTTTAAACTAAATACAGTTCTTCCTCCAAGTAGCGTCATTGGTCTTTTGTTTGACAGAACTCATATTAACTTAAGTTTAATTTAAAATCTCTGATAAGCAGTGTTGCACATGATCCTATTTTTCATAAACATTCTTGTTAAGCCATCAGGTGTGAACTATTTGTGAAATGCAAAAGGTAATTGGGCAATTGCCCGGAATGGTAAACTTAAGTTATTTTGGAGTCATTTTTGAGATACCTCACATGTTATTGGAAGGACATGACAATGGTTAAAGCTCACACCATTAAACTGAGTAGTTAAGGGCCTTTTCACATGAATGTGGAGGACCCCAGGTAGTTGAGGTGACCTGCTTACAACCCTAGGATGCAGGGGTGAAGTTTCTCAGGGTTGTTATTGCACTTGTAATTTTAAAAAGAGTTTAAGATGTCACTAAGGCAACATGTGATAAAATGTTGCAGAAAAAATGTTATGTATTCTCCTCTAAGATTTTCGCCAATAGCTTCAGATGCATTAACTGTTTCTGACAGTACAATGTCTTTGTTTTGGTATAACATGTGAATGTAGGGTTGAGTTCAAAGTAAAAACATGACTAAGGCTCTGTCAAAGTTTCATTGTGAAGAAGATGTAAAAATTGGTGTTTAGCATTTCAGCTCTACATAGGATGGCTAGAAAATGTAAAAAGTTGTAACACACTTGCTGTTGTTTTGCTCATTTTATATTTTTGTAACACGAACATGACCCTGGCTAGGCAGGTTACCCTACCTTAAGACTTTTACATGGCAAATTGTCACCCAGGCTGACAGGGTTACCCTACCTGGCAGACTGAGCAACCAACCCAGGAGGGTCACCTTATCTATTATGTAAATGTGATCAAGATAAAATTAGAGATTATGTAGACAGGCAGGTTACCTCACCTATGGAGGTTACCTCACATACCTGGGGTCCCCCACCTCCATGTAAACAGGCCCTAAGACATACCATGAGGTAGCTCCAGTGAACCTCTGATAAGATAAGATATCAGTCTATCATAGTCTAAACCCAGCAACATGTAAGGAAGGTTTCCTTACCTACAGAGCCAGGTACTAATTACTTGACATTGCCTCCAGTTGATCAAACACAGAGTATCTCTATCTTTCAGATTAATTTACATCCAGTGGTGAAGTACTAATAATAGATTCCACTACCTAATGGTTTGAAATTTATCTGATGAACACTTTGTCCATTCTCCACTCAATGGGGGCCAAAATGAGTTATACAAGAACACATATGATTCAAGAGCACACTTACTTTTAAGTTGGAGATCGTCTATGTATTTCTTCACTCTGTTGATTTGGAGTGCATGTAGATGTGTTCCTAGACTTGTCATGAGGAGGTCAGGACTTTGAGCTTTCAGAGTTTCGAACATCTTTTCAGATCGAGAATAATGTTCACCTAATTCCCACTGTTGCTGCTTTTCTATGGGGACCTCATTAAGATCTGCTAGGTATCTCCAGTTTTTAACGCCCTTTACAGAAGTGTCCAGATGTTTTTTAAGGTGATCCATCACAGAGATATTGTTCAAAACAGCAACTGAAACCTCTGTAACAAAATTTTTTTTTTGTCAATGTCATATCAATAAATCAAATTTGTGAAACAACAAGCCTTATATTCATGTTAAGCATGTATGTGGAGGGGGACAGGGGGTGGGAGCCTGGGAGAACAGGGGGCAGGAGAGGATGGGAGAACAGGGGGCAGGAGAGGATGGGAGAACAGGGGGCAGGAGAGGATGGGAGAACAGGGGGCAGGAGAGGATGGGAAGTGGGAGAACAGGGGATGGGAAGTGGGATCAGAAATAAAGAAGGCAATAGTTTGTTGTTTATTACTAGGTATCATTCAGTCAAAAACACTTATCTAGTAAAGTTTTGAAATTTCCATCTAACACCCACCAAAGAAAATTTTGGAAGCAAGGAAATGTATTACTTCTTGTTGCATACAAAATGTGGAGGCCTACTTGTAATTTTCCCTGGAAAGACAAAATGGGGAGATGAAATCTTGTCTCTCTAAGCTGTTGTTTTTTATGAAATCCCATTGCACACTTAAAAAAAACCTGTCTAGTAGGTACTTATCTATGAAAAGGAAACAAAACTTAACATAACAATTGAAACCTTAATGTCTAACATATTTTTATAGGATATTTCTTTGTGAGACTGAACTTGATTGTTTATCCTTAGTATCTCTGGTTCATTCTCTAACATGTAAAAGTTCTTGGTATTAGTAATGAGGCTGAATTGTATGAATTGGCGGATTTTGGGGCTGGAGGAAAAGGTAGCAATTAGCAATTAGCAATGCTAGATGAGAGGTGTTTGTGTGTGTGATGTCTATGGACAATCATTGTATGTTAAATAGTTGGTAAAGTTTTTGCATACTGATCATGGTTACTTTCAAGTGTTACAATGTAGAACAGCTCATGGAGGGTGGAATACAATAAAGAGTGAGCTTTACTACTTCTTCCTATAGAGCAGTGAGATGAAATTTTTTTCATGACATTTAAGGCAACACTAACATTTACACAAAGAAATACCAGCTTACAGAGCAATTTGTAGTGTCAGCTCAAATTTGTTTTCAACTTTTAAGGTGGGATTTGATGCAACCAAGCTAAATATAAAGTGAGTAAAGCATTTTTTAAACAAAATTTTTTGCGAAAATCACTTAAAATGAATTGAGTCAATTCAGGTGTTTTTGGTCCCACCTTGTGAGATTGCTCTGAAAGTTTTCTAAAATTTCTCTGACTAACTTGCTTACTTACTTACTCACCAACCAGATAGCATAATCATGGTTACAGGCTTTTTAACAGCAAAAAACACAAAAAGTATATGAGTGTGTGCTTTTTTTAAGACAACAACAGCTACATCACAGGAAGTGGTCCGTGTCTGATAGTCTCCTTTGTAGCTGTTCTTTGGGTTGCCAGGCAATGTGTAGTCCCTCGTGGAGCACCCAAAGAATGGCTACAAAGTGGACTAGATGTTTAAAGGCTTCTCGATGATTATAAATTACCTGGATTGACAGGTTTCTCTACAGTATCCATTCTACAGCGTGAATTACTGTGTCTTTCTGAAAAAGTTGAATTGTGCCTAGAGATGGTGGTATCACTGACTGTCTTAGGATGAGGAGCATCTATTTTTCAGGCAACAAGAATGAAGTAAAATCACAAATAAGAACAAAGATTGAGTTTTCCAATACATTGACATAATTTTTTGAAAAGGTTACACCTTTTATTGAAAGTGTTGAAAGTATTTGATGTGAATAAAAAAGAAGATATTACAAAATTACACCTGAAAAGGAAATATACTTCATCAGACCATTTGTTAATTCCCATTTCTCAAAGCTTGTGTTGGTCTTGGTATTTTAAAGAATCAGCGTTTTTTAAATTCATGGGTACAGTTTTAAGAGGTGGTGAATAAGACAGCAGAAATATAATGAGCTAATGGTTACATTTTTTGTACCATCTGATCATCTGTGTCATTTTGCATCTGAACAACACTTCCTCCCTGGGCTGGATAAAGGACAGTCATACAAATTAATAATACGTCTAGATGTATAACCTGTTGGTATAGACAAAAACTATCAACTTATCAACAACTACCTTCATCTTCAAGGGGCAAACCAAATTCAAAGAGTTGATCATGACAAGAATTCTGGGTTGCGATGGGAATCCTGTTTTGTGATGCATTTTCATTGATGTAACTATCCACCATGGAATCTTTTTCTGCAATTTCATAAAAATGTTGCTTTACTAACATACTTTAAACCTGAACCTTTATGCTATTAGCGGCTTGACTTGAGTGCTGTTTGTAATGCTTCTGTATCATACCTTTTGTGAAACAGTTTGTGAATTATGCTTGAGTTATTGGAGAGAGATGTCATTTTTGTGCATGCACTACTGGTGCAATTTCTTAAAGGAAAGTGTTGTAATTCATGGTGAATTCACTTCTCGGCCAAAATTAGTTTCTCACAGGTTTTATTTGGTCATTTGTGTAATGTCAATTTAATCCATAATTATACTTAAAAAGTAAGCAATTGGACTTGTACTTCAAAGGTCTCCAATGTTAAAAATCACTTGTGCAAAGATAGACCAAGTTGGAGCCTTTAGCACCAACATAAATTAACATTTAGCATTTTTCCCATATGTTCAATCAAATATCTCTTGGTACAAAACATTATGCTCAATTATTGTTCATATATTCAAAATATAACACACAAAAGATAATTTGTGTTGGCCTGCAGCATCTTATTGAGTGTGAAGGACTAGGTAGTGTAGTTAGTGCAAAGAATTATATTAGTTTAGACTTTTTGTCACCACTCAAGATTGACATGAAGTGGTTTGTAAATGCCCTTCCTTAGGTTAGAACTGTTACTAGCAACAGTTCTACCCAATGGATTCACTTCTTTAAGCAGTAGTCTATTTGTTGATCTCAATCAGCATGTAATGTTTTGTATTATAATTACTGCCCTTACCTCTGCTTTTTCCATCTGGTTCATCCTGGAGTGAAACCTCATTGCTGGCATGGCCATGTCCAGCATTACCTCCTTCCTGATCTTTTTCTTTGAACATTGATGCAGGATCCTCCTCCCACTCTGAATTAGTGCTAGAATTCTCCTGTAAAAAAGTTTATATTACATTATCATTATTATTGTAGTTATTATCATACAGCAATGAACTGTCTTGGCTAGGGACTTCCACAGGACCATTTCCTTTACTGTGACAGCTTCATTTAAGCAAAACAATTACTTACTGTTTCTTCTGGTGAACTTTTCTCGCCATCTTCTCGAAGACTTGAACTTCTTGGATCTTCTTGTGGCTGGCGTTGATTCTCCACTTCAGCAGAACTGCTGTTTTCATCTTCCTCTGATGAACTTTCCTCTCTAATTTTGGGTCGTTGTGAACTTACAGGCTGGTCTTGTTCTTGGTCTTTCTGCTGTTTTGGAGCAGAATTATCTTCAGGAAGGCTTGAAGTGTTAGGATCATGTGGCTGGTTTTCATTGGCCATTTCAACAGAACTGTTCCTTTTAACTTCCCCTGATGAAGTTTCCTCACCATTGTCTGGTCGATGTGAACTTCCATGCTCGTTTTGTTGCTGGTCTGTAAGCTGTTCTTGAGCAGAACCATTTCCTAAATTGGTTTCTGGAGAACTACCATGTAAAGGACTTGAAGGAGGACTGGCACTCCCTTGCCTATCCATCGTACTGGTTTGTGCCCCCTTATCTTCATTTCTAAACTCTTTCGATGGATTTTTAGGTGAATGATTATTATGTTGCTCTTTTTCATCCGGTCCAGGTCCGAATATTTTGTTTTGGAGAGGCATCGTATCTTTATTACTGATTTTATTGTCTCCTACAAAATTTATTTTAAACGGTTACACTTGACAATAGCTTAATTGTGTGACATAATGCTATTATTATAGGTGAAGTACCGTAACTGTTCATCTACCTATGTCAACTTTATAAATTTTCACCCACGACAAAGAAAGGTTTTAACAGTCAATATTTGGATTAGTAACACATCTATTAGACGCGTCCATGAAACCTAATTTCTTGGAATCATTACCCACCAAAATCTCTCGTGGAAATCTCACATTAAACACTGTTAAAGATAAGGTCTCTAAAGTCATACGTATTCGATCCAAATCTAGACAATGTCTACCTTCTGAGAACTTGAAGACTCTGTAAAATGCTCTCTTTCTTCCTTATGTTAATTATTGCAATCTGATCTGGGCCTTCACATACACCACTCATCTTGAACCTCTTCACTTGCTACAGGAAATTCAAGCCGGCATAATCACCTTTTCTCATCCTCATTCCCACTCCAAACCTCTCTTCTCTAAGCTTAATATCCTTTTTCACGCAATCTGTAAATTGCACGTCTAGTTTTTCGTATTTTCACACCTCAGTGGTGTTCTGCCCTCTCCTGTTTCTTCACTCCTACACCTTAACTCTGACTATCATAATCATATGACTCGGTCTCGACACAACTTTCACAAATTTCCTCACACATACCAATTTGTTCTAACTTGTCAAGCTCCTAATATCTGGAATGACATTCCGCATAGCATAACTTCAGTAATAAGTTAAATTGTATTTCCTAAATGTGTGACTTAAGTGAAAGTTTAGGTATATATGTTTTACCATAACGATAAATACAAATAACACTAAAACCTAGACGAATGTTTCGAATTGTTATTTAACTCTTATGCTTGATGTAGATTAGCTTCGTGTTTTCAACTTAATTTTATCATGATTTGCTTCCATCTTGGGTAGTTTCTCACATGAAATTTCGATTTTTAACAGCCTAGTTTGCTTTGCTTTTCGAAAAGATGTTTTTTAGTTCTAGATTTAAGAATCCGTAGGCACTCATCAATTAAAAAAGAAACGTACCACGTACACCCGAGTTTATTTGAAAGGATTACTCTGTACTGGCTGTGTTTTGATCTTCAATGGAAAGGTTTTACCAAAAAAAAATACAGAGAATACAGTGAACTTATATTACCTGGACCATGATTTTTGCTGTCACCCGTCAAGGTCGGTAGGAACACAGGATATACTTTCCGTTCTCCGGACTTTGCTACTGCCAGCATTCCTATCAATCTTCCTTTGGCATTTAAGAGAGGAGCACCTTTCGGCTTTTCCTCTACAGCAAAGTCTTTGAACGTCTTTGCTGGACGTGCGCAATCGGTATCCGAGACAGACAAGAGGGAAAATTCAGCTGTATCTGTGCCGAAACGTAGGTAGGAAGGTTCGGTGATGTAAAACCTTCGGTCCTTCCTGTCTTCCGAAATCACATAACACGTAATATCGTTGTTTGAAATGGAAGTCTCCAAATTCTCATCGCTGGGATAAAAGCAACAAATGGCACGTTTTTGCATAGACCACATTTTCCTAATAGGCCATATCCTGGAGTCGAACATGTCTACGGGAATACGTAGGAACGACACTTGATCTTCGTTACCCTCGATGTCCCCCAACACTCTTCCGGGTTTGGAATCTGGAAGATTGACTGCATCTTGGCCTTTTAATTTCAGTTCAAACCATTTGTTATCAAGAAATTGAATAGAGATCGAGCTGTCTCCCAGGAGATCATTCTTCGTTAGAACTTGAGTCGTGGTTATCAAATGAGCGCTCGGTGTTGGTCCACTTTGCAAAACGATACATCCACTACCGAAAGTTACGTGTGGCCCTGTCGGCAGGATTTTGACAAATCGGCACAGAGCTTTCAGAAGATTTCCACCGCTTTCACTTTTGTAATGCGACATGTTTCTGACAAGAAAACTGAAAGTGAAAGCCCAACTGTTGGTGTAAAATTATTTCCGCTGTCCCCTCGATCCAGTTTTTCGGCTTCGCTAGGAACCGGGCCATTCGCAACACAATGGTTCACGCTTTCTTTATTACGTTATCCAAGGATCAGAAGCATTGCGGGCACTTCATCCTTAGTTACGACTTGCGTTGTGGTGACCAAGAAAATCTTCTTTGAGCCGTAGGAGTTGATGGATGACACATTCACTGCAGCTGCTTTCTAAACCTACATATCGAAACTTCAACCGACATGCTGTTGGTCCACAGATGAAGAGAATCGAGAAATAGTCGTACGTTTTTCACATATTGTGTAAATTCTACTGCCCCTGATCATGGTTATTCTTGATGTGTTTTGATTCTTAACTGCCGCTTCCGTGAATGAACGAAGTTCCATAGTGCATCGATCAATTCGAAGTTACAACATCTTCCCCCCTTGGGTAACTCCCCGGTCATTTGAACTTTTGAAGATTGGTTTGTTCAAACCCCCCCCCCCCCCCCGTAATAATTTTGTTCACTGAATGTCCCACCCGATGTTTTAGTAAAAATGCCAATCATGAACCAAGACTTTCTTTAAACTGAACGAAAGTGTAATATTTACCCTAAACGCCACCTTATCTGAAGATATAAAACTTATATTCTGCTGGAAAGACTTAATACTTTTCGGTCAAATCCTCATTTAGCCCGTCAGGGTTCAAATCCTCCATCCCAGGCACGGTAGTCGGTCATATACCCGTGGGTTACCAGGGGGGATGTTGAAGCTTCAAATTGATAGGTGCATAAATAATAGCTATTTCGTTACTAGGGTCTATCGGGGCGCTGCCACAGTGCGTTGGGTATCCCTACGTTTTGGATATCCCCGTACCCAAAACTTAGGCGTTTTCGGTAGCCCCTCTGCAGGGGATACTCAGAACGCTAAAAGTGAATTAAACAAGATATTTGAGTTATCGTAGGCTTAAAGAGACAGCTCTCTTAACTGCCAGGGAAATTTCTTTCTTAATTTAAATAACTCCAGAAATGTTGGTCAGGATTTAAGGCAGGAGAACTATAAAACGTCTTTGAAACATTGAGGAAAAGAGCGATCAATCAGAAGAATTGGCTTTTCCTTGGGTAGAACAGCACAGAGTACGTACGTCATCACAGTGGAGTGTGCAGCGGTTAAAACTAATCACCAATTCACCTAACTTGAAACGTGAAAATGTGTGATTTGGAAATGTGCCCACAACAACTATCCATATTGTTTAGGTTTTAAAAAAAAACTGAAATGTGTTAAAACTGGAAATATGCAGATGGTCTTTAGCTAACTGGCATGTCTCTTAAACGGCCAAGTAGTTTGGAAAAGTGGATAACATTTGATTGCTCGACAGATTAGTAAGAATTTTCTAGGCCAATCACACACCATGGTTAAGCAGAACTACTGATTTAAACATCCAATCGAAAATTATTCTGACATGTAATGCCGGTTCTTCTTACCTAGGTGCTTACAACACGGTCTTATTTTACTCGCGCTAAAAGTAAGTGATAGAGGCGAACCTTTTGAAATCAGTGCAGCTTCTTTGGCATCCTCCAAAACAATATATTGGTTCTCACATTTTATACGTTTGTGTTCCTTTTGTAGAACTCGGCAACATTGCTGGCGCAACGGGCGTTACAACTCAGCATTGTGGAACTTCTTTAACTTTTACCTGATCAAACTCAATTTGTGTTCCCTTTCCTGAATATTCCTGTGTTTTTGTTGAGCTTTTGTACAGTTTTAAACCGCTATTATGATGTCCAGCAGCTAGCCAATTCAGAAATGCGTCGCCTAATGCCTCTGACCTTCTAATTGTAATTGGGCCGGTCAAGTGAGTTCCTGTGGAGAGTTCCTCCTAAATGGCGTATTTTGCCGCTATGATCTGTTTCAGCCCCAATCTGAGATATAAGAGCTGAGGACAGGTTGAAACAGACACGTTGGGGAGCTTCACCAGCCAAATATAGAATCAAATAAAGATGTTCTTTATCGAAAAAGTTAAATGTTTAGGATTTTTGATCTCAGTCTCGGTTGTTTGTCGAAAGCGGTTACTCCAACTCACATTTGCAGTTGGAGTCTTATCTTATTTCACAATCGTTAATCAGTCGATCTAATACTATACTGAAACCGCGTCTGGATTCCTTGTTAAGTTGATAGATGAAAGCGGTCAAAAGTAGTCATTGTCTTCAGAAACAACAAATAGTATCGCTGATACTATTTGTTGTTTTGTCTGCCTTAAGGAGGGTTAAAGGAACTCATATATTGAAACTGAAATTGAAAAATTGAAATTGAATATGAAATCATGACAGTTAGTAAAGACAACAGATTTACTCGTATACTAATGCGACCCAGAGCTGAGATTCAGTCTTTTTGTTTTATAAACAAAAGAGGTAAGGACACGGAAAGGAGGGAAATGAGACGTAATTTCTGACAATTCTGGAGAAAAAGCTCGCTATTTCAAAACCAACTGATGTTTCTGAAGGGTTCCTAGCAGATAATTGGTCTCTCTAGTTAACTTGCAATTACATGAAAAGTTTATCATTGTCTCTGGCGCTCGAACTATCAGAGCTAGAGCTCATAAGGGGACAAGTTTTGAGGCGGTTCAGCGGTGCCCATGATTCAGGAACCTGGAGGCTGCCTCTTTTTCTAAACTCTAATTAATGATGCACTGAGGTCCAATACAATTGCGTCATGTAATTTGGTGAGCTGAAATAGTAAGTTAAACCCACAAGTCTACAGATTGCTAATTAAGAACAGAAGCAAACTTACATTATACATTTGTAGCATTTTTAATTGCACAAAAATTATAAGCAACCTTTGCACCAAGGTGAGTGTCTTTTCGATACAAGAATAAGTCTTGTAGCTTAGAATGAACCATCGTTTTGCTACAACTTTACCGTGATTGAACTTCGAGTTGTTACACCGTCACGTTTACTCGCCATTTTTTCTCTTCCGTCTCATCACCCGTGCTGTCTTGGATTTCGTTTTAAACAGGCATCGAAAGTTAAGAGCTGATTTGCTGCAATGGTAAGAACTTTATGGATGATCCTGTCATAAAATCTGTCATTGTACTAAGAATATACGCAGAACTTGATTGTTTTCAAAACCACTGTCTTGTTTCCAACTTTGAAGAGTTGAAAAGCCACTAGTTCCACTTCTCTGCCAAATTATAAAGGTACAGGTCCTCCCGCCCGCAGGATTCTCTCAATGTCATCACCTAGAAATAATAATAATTATTTTAAGAACTCTTTGTACTTATCGTGCGTAATTGATTACGACCTCACATGACAGAAAAAAATGCTATTTCATACTCCAATCAAATCCGAGAAATCAAAGCTCGAAGGCGAAAGCCACATACAGAGCCTTTAATGTACAGAACCTTAGCAAAAATACCACCTCCTAATGTTCAAAATACCTTTTGGAAGACATCTTAACCATTAGCTACAATTTCTGTTCTCACACTATGACCCTTTAACCCATTAGAGTGACTAGCATCTAATGTCTCCTTACAATATCACCACTGAATCGCACATAAAGGTCACGAGAACAATGGAAATGATCACCAACTAAAGAAACTCTTGATTGTTAGACAAATTCTCCATGTCAGCACTATAGGAAATGTACAGAGAACAGTATGAAGAATATGAATACTGATGTTAGGGTGTAAAGGGCTAAGAGCAAACATATGAGTTAAGTCCCGGTTGTCAGCTGCATTTTTCGAGTCCCTTAATTGAGGTCAGTTACGTGCATTTACTTTGAGTTATCATGGGATCTTTTTGATGTTACAAGATCACTTTGTGTTATCAACAGAGTTGATAAAGTAAATTGGCCACCGATAAGAAATTCTTGAGCAGACGTTTCAAACGTTAGCCCTTTGTCGGAGTGCTCTGATGAAGAGCTATTGCCGAAACGTCATCTTTAAAATCTCTCCATACTTCCCACCGCAGCACCACAGCATCTTAAGAAACTTACTCCCTACATACCTTTTGATGTTGATTTTTTTTATAATTGGCAGAATGAGGCATTTATAATAGAACTCTAGTAGGTATGTATGTGTATGCGTTCGTTTCAGTTGATTTGGAAGAATAATCTTACCATAAAAAAACTCCTTTAGGTCTTCTATAACATCGGAGCGATTTATGTTCAGTAGAGACCTCAGGAAGGTATCCACAGTTGCGGTTGGTTCTCTTTTAACAATGTATTCCAACATGGTTTTTGTTGGACTCTGGAAATCACCTGGCTTTAAGTTATCAAGGATTCTCTGGTCGATGTTATAATGCTGACCAACGCGTTGCCACTTCCTATCAGGGTCCAACAATGTCGTTACGTTTTCCATAGCGTCCATATCACCGAGCAATGTTTCGATAGTGCTGTTATCTGTGTCAAAGAAATGAAGAAAGAAACAAGGGTTACTCAAAACACCTACTTTTACACACGCTGTTTGGGCATTTTGGTCAAAGAAAGGAAATCTTAATTAAGCAACATTAGTACTTGAACAAAAAAGGTCGAGTTTGCGTGGACAATTTTAAAAGTCGCAAGAGCGTCTGCTTCGCATATTACAATAAACTAAGAGGAGTGGACGTGGCTCTTCAGATAGAATAGCTTGGAAGTGATGAGTTACCATATACTACCTGGAAAACCAGCCAGTGCTTTAGTTACGCCTGGTAAGTTGATATCTGCAACCAGCTTCTTCAACGGAAGACGCGGTTTTCTTGTTTGGATCATTTGCAGGACCATCTCACTTGGACTGTCTCTAGAGGGGTCTCTTAATCTTCTTAGGGTACCTGCCTTGATACCAATTGCAATTCCAAAATCGTACCAATGCTTTATGCTCCGTTTGTCGTCCAGTTTCATGCATATACTACATAAGGTTTCTGAATGCTGTTCATAAAGGTCGGTGACTGTACTTTCGTCTTAAGAAACAGGATTAAAAATCGCGATTAATTGTTTTTGGTAACCGTTATTTAGTTAATGCATTTGATTGCTTAGGTCAATTGTAAAAAAATATTCCGCTACAGTTTTCATGGAGTTTTGTTTCGTTTCAATAGCTCTAAAACCCCACCAGTTAAAGGTGATACATGTTGCCAAGAATTGTGAAACCTCTGATGATTAACTGATCACGAGCCGCTGGGTAATATGACGACGTCCAGAGTCAAATAATCAAAGTTGGGCGGAAGGTAAACTAAGTTAATTCAAAATGTCTCACATTATAGATAAGAACAAACATGTGCTTCATAAGGTGTCGAAGGGTTACCTTTGAGGTGACTGTTTTTCTCGAGCTCCGCGATAACATCATTTCGTCCAAGTTTCTTGAGGCAGCTTTTGACCTCTTTCACTGTAAGGGAGTCTTGTGTTGCACATAAGTGCTCAAACAATGATTCACTTGAGCTCAGCTTTCCAGAGAAATTTGCACATTGACTCTTTATATCGTCTGGTACCTCAAACTGGTCAGCAAGATGCTCCCAACGTTGAGTGGCTGGAATCCCAGGAGCAAGACAGACTGATCTGTCCAGATGGAGGATAAGAACATCCATGGCATCTTCCCTACTGACAATTTTGTCCTTCAAAAAAGACCCTGTAGAGATGTTACAGAAAGGTGTTATCATCTTAATAACCTTTCCTTAATTAATTTTGCTTTACACATGGTATACCACTAACTTTTCTCTACACATTTTGGTTTGACCAATTCATGGTGAAATGTAACAGTTGCTAGCTGTTCATTTTATTAGTGCAACATGCAACAACCAAGCTCCAGTATCAAATCAAATTTTTTCAATTCAGATGTCACCAGGGGGTAGAAATTCCTGTAGTTATTTGAGAAGATTGAAGGTCTTTGGTTAAAAATGGTCATCTTCACTTCACGCAAACTTAGCATAATAAATACTTCATAACAATCCTTAAAAGCAAATACAACTGAAGTGTCACAAATCAGCATCCCCTTTGAACTAGTCTTTGATGCACAAATTAAGCAAAACCTGAAAATTTCTCATGTAAGTAGTGTAAGCATCATATAATTTGTAGTGTAAGCTAGTTTAAGAGAAAAATCCTTTTGTAAGTAGTCTTAAACATGAGTATTGATAAGTATAAATAGAAATAGGGGTAGTATTGTAGGTAATGTAAGCACTGTTAGTATCGTAATAACTGTAAGTATTTTATGTAGTGTTAGTATTGCATTGTTGTATGTAAGATAAAAGTCAATAAAGACAATTTCGAAAAAAGACAAAAAAATAGAAAAAAACCTGTAACTCAAACCACTCTCCAATAAATGCCAACTACCTGCTATGCCTAATTACCTGGCAGAATATGCTCTAGCTGTTTACTTGGAATTGTGTTGTGACGAGTTATACGTGGGCTTTGATTAGGGGTTCCTGGACCAAACACATCACTCTGGCTTCTGGGAAAAGAAGGCAGATCAGTGTCACCATGACGACTCTGCCCATTGGAAGAACGATTTCTAGGGGGTCTGTCCTTCTCAGGAGGCAAACTTGGGGTCTCACGAACACCATAACCTACATTGGTAGTAAATAATAATTTTGTTATTATACAATAATATTTACTGTCATCAACTTTTTAGATTTGATGAAATCACAGGCAGTGAGGCTCAAGAGATTTGAGCTGGAATATGGTCTGCAAGAGGTCTGGCATTCCTAATCCAGGTTTCTTGCTGACCTCTCACAGGCTTCACTGCTCAAGTTGCCCTGCCACTGAGAGTTTGTTCACTTTCAAGACCAATGTAACGAAAAACTTTTTTTCATCACATTTATGAATACTCTTACATAATTCACACTTTCATTCACAGACAGAGAAATTTTGCACCTTTCAAAGTGTCGTTTTGGATATTATTTCACATTCAACTCACTCTCTCTTTTCTGATTGGCCAAAAGCATACAATGAATTTTCGAAATCAGCACCTGGGACGTCATCTAGCTGCAGATTATACAATAATCATGTCAAGGTCCTGGGTAATCATGTCATGTATGACTGCTGTGCATGATTTTCTAATGGTAGTCATGTCAAGTTTGTGCACTTTGTGTTGCTTGCTGTCAGTCACAAAAACATGACTTCCACATTTGCTTTGGTGACCGAGCAAGATATTGAAAAAGTAGTTGAATTTCACTTTTAACAATTGTAATGTTATCTTCAGTTAAATGTATTTATTATTTTTTACTTTCTCAACCAGCTTTCATTCAATTTTTCACATATTGTCTAATGCTTAGACCTTTTTGTCAATCAAATCATGTGCCGCTGATTTGTATATTTTTAGGGCTTAGAAATAAATTATCAGTTCCACCCACAGATGTTCCTAAACAATTATTACATTTCTTTTTTTTATTATTATAGATATCAAAAAACCTCGTTCAACAATTGTTTCTAATTACACCTGTGATGGGTAGGAATCTTTGTGAATGTTATGGGAAGAGGAAGAGGACTTGAATTACTTTGATATACTTAGGTGTCATATTTTTAAGATTGTGTCTCAAATACTATTCAGTTGAGAAGAGCTTATGATCTTTGTGCACTGGAGTCATGATGAGTTTGGGGGCTCACAATATTACATAAGAAGGTACTGAGGGGGAAAATTGTGAACAATGGCATTGAAAGATTGGAAATATACAAGGGTTGGCATCATAAAATTTACTCTTAGTTTGTCTTTTCATTAATTTGTACAATATGGTTCTTCACACCTTTGCATGTATTTTGGGTTATGTGTTTAAATAAAAATATAAGAAACTAATTGTTAATAAATTAGACACTCTTTGAAAGTAGCTTAAATACTTAATAAATTTATGATTTAAATCATCATCATGAAGGCAACTTGCACTAGTATTCTTAATAACAGTTGTTGCACTTACAATAGTGTCAGTAAGAGAATTTTTTCTTTGAAGGATTCACCAAAGATGAATTACTTTTAGAATCATCATTAATCTTTGTTTACTTATACCTTGTACAGATGAAAATGATGCACTTTGATAGGAATGTTGAGTTGCAATGTTTTGTCTACCCTGTTGGTGAGCATTTGTATTCACCTCCCAGGGGAAGGGTTCTGAGTCTTGGATATCCAGTGGATCATGATCATATTGATCATCAAATGTGGCAAATTCTTTTGTAGATGAGGGTAAATTACTGGAAACTGGCATTTCATCTTGTCTAGGGTATGCATCTGCTGACTTTGGCAAATCCACCAACAGAAGTGATTTTTTGTTGTAATCGCTGATTCTTTCTTCATCTGGAGTACAACCATTTCCTGTCTTTTGGTCCAAATTTGCAAGGTTTGAATTGAGTTGTTCTTTTTGGCTATATGGCTGATCTAAATTTGGGTTAACAGCTTCTTGGTTCCCTTCACCTGAGATTGTTGAAAACAATGATGTAGCTATGCTAATTGATGATCTGGCTTACATCATGTAATGGAATTAATTTGATTGGTGGTGATCAAAAGATGGTCAAATAAACTATGAAGTACATTAATTATAAATTCCAACTCGAGTATAACAGTTTCCTTTTCAAAAAATTAACTAGATGGACTTAAGATTCGAAAGGTTTCAAACAGAAGTTAGGAAGTGTGCACCAACCACTGCTCTGCGAATCACCTTCCTTTTGTATAAGCTCATGACAACTTAAATAAGTGTAGTGGGAATGTTGTGTTCAGAAACTTGTAAAGAAGAACAGCGTTTCCCTATTTAACTCTGTGTCCCGCCCCCCGGTTATTGTGGTTCATCTACAGCAAATTTACTTACTAGACTGATTGTCTTGGGCCAGCGTCGGCAGGAACAAGGGATATAATTTCTTTTGTTGTGAGGTTCCAACAGCTAGCATTCCCACGAACTCTCCTTCTTCGTTCATAAGGATAGCTCCCCATGGTTTCTCCTCTCTGTGGAGATCCTTCTGACTCTCAACTGCTGCGCCATCACGGTCAGTTACTGTATTTAGAATGAAATCGTTGGTTTCATCTCGAAACTCGAGGCAGTATGGCTCGGTGTTATAGTAGCCGTCTCCTCTGCCAGAGTCGGAAAGAACATGGCACAGCACCTTTCTACTTGCGATGGAAGACTGCAAGATTTCATCACTTTGAGACCTGGAGGGCATGGCACGTTTCTTTTCCAGACTGAAAGTGATAAAAGGGATGAATTTCTTAACAAATACATTTCTGCTATCAAATTTGTGCACGGGTATAAAGATGAACGACACTTGAGCCGATTCTTGCTGCATCCTCTTGGCTTCGCTGCTCTCCATTCCTGCCAGTACTCCTCCATGCACAGGATCAGGGATGTCGAACACTTCTGCGGAATCCAAACTAAAGGACTCCCGTTTGTTGAGAAATTCAACTGTTATTCCCGTATTTTTCGCGAGCAGCTCTTGCTTAGTTACGACTTGCGTTGTGGTGACCAAGAAAACGTCCTCCTTCGAATTCGAGCCGTCGGAATTGAATTTTCGATGGACGACGCATCCACTGCCGATAGTCATTTTTCCATTTCCCTTTGGCAACTGCTTTCTAAACCTACACATCGAAACTCCAACCGACATGATCACGGCCCAAAGATGAAGAGAATCAAGAAATCACATCATGGGAGAATTCAACCGCCCCTTAGTCAAACTTGGACAAGTTTGATACTTCCGCCTGCGACCTCGTTCCCAGGGTTAGCGAGGCGACGTGACAGCATGAGGCCGGATGAGGACGTCTTTTATTAACTACAATTTCTCCTCCGCGTTGCTTTCGAATGTTTTGTAATCGCAACTTTGGCATTTCCTCTTTGACTTAGCGCAAATTTGTGATCTGTATCACCAAGGTCTTCTGAATGGCTTCCAATTTCCTTCAAACCTTTGAACGAGACTCGGACGATTGCAAGCTGCACAACGGGTATGACATTCAGAGCTGTGTTCTGGCTGGAATTAGTGTTTTGCTGGGAACAGCTGTCTGTTTTTACGGTGAGAAACTTTCTATGGAAAGACAAAGAGACTCTAAAGCTTCTCCGTATTTAATGTAATTTCGACCAAACTCTTTTACAAACAGGCACGCGAATTTGTAACTTCGTGGTTTGCCCGATTCACGCAATCGAAAATGAATCGAAAACCATTTTATCATCTAAATTTATATTCAGGCATGCTTTAGAAATATTATTAATATCTGGATTGTTAAGTCTTAGAAAGTTTTTATGTCTTCATACCTTAGTAACTCGAATAAATGTTTTAATCAAATTTGTCGAAATGATGTCGCCGCACGCACACAATTATGGCGTTCGCAACGACCGCCATATTTTTGATGACTTTTAGTGAGTGTTGCTAATAAATTGTCTTAAAATCGATTAGTCACTGCTCAAATGATCGCACACACTGAGGAGGCGTGAGCAGTTTGAAAAGGAAGCCAAGTGATAGGAAAGATAGTCTCTTCATCTTCACAACTATCTTTCTAGCTTGTCACACGATGCAAAACTTGGAAAATAAACCCCCTCTTACATAGTAAGGCAGAGAAAATAACAGAGTCGAACATTCGCAAGGTCTTTCATTTGATAAAGCTTTAAACTCATATGCAATCGTCTTAAGTATGTATATGTGCTAGTTACATGCAAACCTGCAATACATTGACATTGCTCTTTAGTTTTTTCGGCCTAAAAAGGGAAAAGGGGATTATCTGTAAAGTCGTTTAATACTCATTATGTGGTTTTATGGCGGTAATTTTATGGAGTACTTTGTAAATACAGAATCAGTTTTTGTTATCCAGCCAACAAAAACTGATAATATTTAGATGTTGCTTTAATATGATATGATAAAAAAAATTGTAAACTAAATTACATGGAAATATAATCGCATATATTGGATGATTTCTATGAATTAAAATCTTGGAAGGTACTTGGTAAAAAATAACTAAAATCTTGCATTAAGCTTGTAAGAAATCAGTAAACTATTGTATAAAAGAGGAGGTATTTTGATATGCACAAGTAAATCCAACTATTCACACTTTTTACAGGATACCGTTTGTTTAAACTCGTTCTGTTCCTTGTTGGATTTCTGGTGGTATTTTTCTTCACTTATGTGTTGTGTCAAGAATATCTCAGTGAGAAGCTGTCTGGAAAATCTTTTGAACATAGACATCAGGTATGTTGATAAATTTATCTTGAGCAGTTTTCATACTTATCCTGCTCAAGCAGATCATTGTGCATTTATTTTACAATTTTTTATCCCAGTTATCCTCTTTGAGCCCTTGATATTCAGCCAAGCTCTCCAGTAATCTCAGCCTTTTAAAGATGCTGTTCATGATTCCATGAATGTATATCCTGCTCTCTTTCTGTGCTTCAGTTATCTTTTAGTGTGTTTGTGTGTTATAGTGTTTCTCTTTTTTTTTTCCTGAGAGTACTTAGTATTGAGGTGCTAGTGTATCTTAGCCAGCCACCGTGGTTCAGGTCTCAAACTTGTGTAGCTGGTGGTTTTGTTTGGGCTTTAAAGTAATGATTATTAGAAATGCAAAAGATAGATTGATAAACAGCCACAGGCCTAGCTTTCTATAAACCAGGCTGATTTTTAAAATAAGAGTTGAGAGAATAGAATTAAAACTGTCATTGCATGTTGTTGTAGGTTTGGGATGGAAAAAATGTAGGGAGGTAAAAAGGACCTAAATTGGAAACAATCAGCCAAGAGGAAAGAAACTAATATTATCAATAGGAAAAATGAAAAGGCACAAGGATTGTCCTACATAACATTTTTCAAAATTATTGAAAGAGTTTATAATAATATTGTATTTGAAAAAGTAAAGGCATTTTGCGGATTTTGATTTATGGGAATTGTTATTTCCTTTGTACTGGTATTTTAATTTTGAATTTCAAAGATGCTTGAGTGTTAATATACTTATAGAAGTTCACTCATTGGTAACAGTTTACTTGGGTTTACCAATTGGTGAGTTTAAAATCTCATCATCTCATTCTTGTTGCAGATATTCCTTGGTATCTCTGCTGCAGTTGGTCTTGTTGCTGGATTGCTGACAGTTTGTATTTTCTATGTTGGATTATTTGCTCTTGGTATGTGATTGACCTTTTGATTAAAACATCTTATTACGATCTTGTTTTTGATGTTTATAAATGTGTTTAAATATATTCTGCTCTCATATGTTCAGGTGCAACCATGGGATGGTTTGTAGGCCTGGCATTTCTCCCTCTTCTCTACAAGCATTCAGAATACCTGTCTGAACACAACTGGCTGCCTTACATCATTCTCTGTGCATTTGCCATAGCAGGAGGAATTCTTATTCTCTGTATACAGAAGGTAACCTTTGTTCTGAGATCTTAAGCTAGCTAAGTATTTCCAAATTCTCCAGGTTATGTTTCATTTTAGACAGTAGCTGTAGCAGAGGTAATTAATAAAAGTAACTGTGGGATCCCATGTAAACTTAATTTGGCATTGCAATGGTCTGTTATATGTAAAATCACCACTGCACTAAGGTTTGAAGATCTCCCTGTATTGTATGTGCCTCACTCCACCCAGGAGCATACATAGATAGCAGGAAACTGACAGGGGAGCCTGATGAAATGTTAAGGAAGGGGTAGTTACCCTGCAATGAAGCAGCATCCCATCTAGAGGTAGTAATAATACTCCTGGTCACTCCATGCAACAGAAACCAGGATAAGGTCGGGTCTGACAAGCCCTTTAGCTCAACTGCTGACTCCACCTTTCATGGGCTATTCTTGATGGGTATGGGACACCCTGTTGACCAAGTTGGTCCCTGAATTTGCATTTTAAATAACATTTTTCCTTCCATGAAGAAACATGTTAGATTTTTTGTATTATAGCACCATGAATGAGATATTGACCAATCAATTATGATTATTATTGTGGTTTTAAGGTAATAATTGTCATCTCTACATCCTTCTCTGGAGCCTTTTGGTGTGTCAATGGTATTGATTACTATGTGGAAAATGGCAGAGTGCTGTACTACTCAATCAGTGTTTTGCATGGTAAGTGAAGAGTTAATATGAGTATAAATGATGAGAGGTTTTTTTTTTCATGCACCTCCTCCAAGTTCCTGGTCATATTGCGTAGTAAACAGCACGTTAATTTCTGATAGAAGTAGAAGATGAAAAAGTGGTCCTTTCCTAGTATTGCCTGCCATACAGGAATTTGCAAGAATTAACTTTAAGGGAATAAAGCCCAAATAACAGATGTATTTACTGGCTATTTTACAAGGATGTCTCCATGAATTGAAATCTTTGACTATACCATATAAGAATCATTTTCCAGGTCAAGATCATTTTCAAGAAATTTCATCAATTAAAGGCTTTCAAGAAGCCTTTTCATTAAATTTTCTTCTATCATAACAGAGTGTAGGATGTGCATCTTGGGCAGAGAAGGAGAAAAAATTATATTTGCAGAAATGTGTAAATACAGAGAATTTCTCCTTGTGTTCATGGTACTGATAATCAACTTTTCCAGTGCTCTGTTGTTTCATGTCATGCTGAGGTTGTCCTTTATTTTGTAGGTCGTTACACAAAGTCTGCTTTGCCTCACTGCTGGTATACCTGGGTGGTGATAGGTCTTATCCCAGTCATGTTCATTGCTGGGCTGGTGGTGCAATTTTGTAAGACTGCAAAGAACAGTGATCATAGAGAAGGTAAGAATGGCTGAATGATAAAGCTTCTGTGGATAAACATGCTTTTAGCATAATTTATTAGAAGAAGAGGAAGAAGAAGAAGAACAGCAATAATTTATCTAATTTTTGTTATCATCATTAAAAGTGTGGTACAATTTACAGTATTGTGTCGTGGAGGGTGTCAGTACCTATTTTGTATTATATGAAAAAATTAGTAATATCGGTTGGTTCAATAATTGAGGTTTAGTTATTCTTATAATCACTGTGTTTCAGGCTGCATGTAGCAGATTGAGAAGTGTAATGTATTTTTTTTTGTGGATTGTGTCTATTATAAGTGTGAATGTTGTGTTGTAAGCAAGAACTTTTTGCTTTTGTGGATATCTCTTGGTTTTATGAAGCAAAACATTAAATGAGGTCATGGCTAAACAGCTAGGCAATTAGCCAGTTGTTCAGAAAACAGATAATGTTATCTAATGGAGAAATGGCTTTCCAGTGGATAAGAGTTAACAAAACATTCTTTGCTATCCACCATTTAGAGATTTATCAGGTAATGATAAGGTAATTCACCCTTTGAACAGTAGGGGCCTGATGGATAAACAAACTGCTAGCCAGTGAAAAGAATAAAACCCTGGTTGTTCTCTGACTTCTTGAACTTTCTATTACTGCTAGTGTTTAGACTTATTGTTGTTGTTGTTTTTTAACTGCAATACAGCTTCTCACTTGAAATACTACTACAACCAATAATATTTTATTTATGATTACCCCTTAAATCCTTTGCTGATTTTGCTATTGTAATAAACAGCTTATGGCAGGAGTTCAAGGAATCTTTACACAGCAACTCCCATGCAGGAATTCTCGGACCAGGTATATGTTATTCCACTGTAAATGGCTTGAGCCTGTGAGTTGCTTTTGAACAGGAATTGTCAGGTGAGGGTAGTTAATCTGAACATTGTTACCAATGACAGGTGCTGATGATTTCAAAACTGGAGCAGTCTTTATCATAGGTTTATGCTATGACAAATTTTGTCACATTGTCACTTCTAAAAGTCATTTCCAAGACCACACTTGCTTGAACAATCATATAACCAGGTGCTACTTTGTTGTCCACAGAGGAAGCCAAATCTGATATATCCTGAGTTTTTGAAACCTTGGGTTCATAGCATTGACAAATGCACATTACATGATTTTATCCATATGTGCTAATTTTAAATCTGTGTAAAGAAAGTTGTAATTATTTATCATTCAATTGTCTTATTGACACTTGTCTTGTATGTGTAATACCTTTCAAGGGGGAAGTGTTATTCAAGATATTCTCTCAGCTGGACCTTGCTACAGCAACTTCAGTTGAACATAACTTGCCAACCCCAGACTAATTATATTTTGATTGATTTGGTTTTAAGTTTTTATGAGGGTTGCATCTGATAATTTATTGGGCAATTCTTGATTGACATTCTGCATCTTTCTTTTCACCAGCAGCCCATTTTGACAGACTATGATTAAACAGTACTCAAGAGTCAAAGGACACCAAGAAAATTTAGTTGTAGAATCCTTTACTTTCACTATCATGGTGAGAATATGTCAGGTGTCCCTCTTATTGATCTAGTACACCCTGAACAGATCATCATGATAATTCAAATGTTTCTGTCCTTATAAGAGTGCTCTGCACAGGGAGTTGTATTGTTTTCAAGTGAAAATTGGACTACCACTCTGTCATATTGTTGTCAAATTAAGTTTTAAGAGCTTTTTCCTAGGAGCAACTAAGATGCTCAGTAGAAGTGCCATGTTTTATGATAGCATCACATTTTCAAGGAAAATTTAGTAGTCTGATTGTTCTGGGAAAAGGATCTCTATAATTTTCAAATTATTAGTAGGTTGGTAGCAACTTTTCTTTTGTACACTTAAAACCAGCTTGTTGCAGAGAATTGAATTTTTGGACTTAACTGTAAAATAACCATCTTGATCATATCATCGTGAACAACCCTCACTTGTTGTTAGATGCCCCCAAAAAATTTGGAGATTTCTGTACATTTGTTTTTCGTGTTTTTTTTTTTAATTTCTGAAACACTAGAAGTACCCTTATGTCCATGTTTTGAGTATCATAAAAATCCTAACCATAGAAATGGGATGAGAGAAAAGCTAACCCCCTAACAGCTCCTCAGTATTTTAGCCCATCCATAGCAACACCAAAGCTTTAGGGAGAAGAGGAACATGTGGATTTTCTTTTTTGTCAAAGACCCGTGACAATTTGAGAAAAAAAAAAGATGGTTTTAGAGTTTCTTGTCCTGTTCTAGTGGTTTAAGGGAGGGTGAATCAATTCTGAAATTAATCTTAGCAAGCAATATTTCAGTGCCTTGATTTTGGTCTTGAGGTACATGGATGGTCCTTAGCTTGCAGTGGATAAATCTACTTTAATTGGTTCCTGGAAACTAAACCCTTTAACTTCTTAGATCTGATTTTTAATTCTTCTCTCTAGCTTCTACACATTTCCTTGTTAAATAATGAAGAGAATTCAGTGTTAGGTGAAGATAACAACTTTTACCTGATAAGTTTGTGTATTCTCATTACCTGTTTACCGGATATATGGATATTTTATGGAGAAGTTACATGTTAATCACTTCTGGAGGTCAAAAGGTTAATGTGAGGTTTGTCAGAAATAGATTTAAACGAATACTTTCATTTTTAAATATTTTGGTTTTAAAATTTGTAGAGAACGATTTATTTGCATTGTTAGTTTGTAAATAGCGTTATACTTAACATTGTTGTTTACTATTGTAGAAAAGAGAGAAATTGTTAAATACCGGTAAATTTGTAAAAACTGTTGAGGCCGTCTTTGTGGAAATTCAAAACACGCCAACCCACTTCTCTTTATACTTTGGTAAGGTTCGTGTGATTTAAATTTCCTCAATTAATTACTCATGGAGCAGCGAGAGTAATAATGACGCTCATTGGAGTCGGAAGAGGAGCAGCAGAAATGTGTGCCTCAGGGCCAAACGTCTTTGTTTTACTCGAATCCGTCGAGGTATTAAAAATGCATTTAGTAGCAGACTATTCTGTCTTTTCCCTTCTAACCCTTGAACCAGACACTGATGACTGCAAGCTGTATAATTATTATGACGCGCAAAGCTGCAGTGTGGCTTCAATCGGCATTCTTTTAGGATCGCTCATTTGTTTCTTCGGTAAGTGACATAGTATTAGACAAGGGACATTTTGGAACAAATGTTATGGCCAACAGTATGAAACGAAATGAAAACTTACCCACTGAAGTGTTCTATCTGGTGGGTTGTGTCCTCGTGTACCGGTACACAAAGGATCGAAACATTAACGAACTGCGTCACAACTCCATGTATGGATATGAAAAAAATAAGAATTCCCCCTTGTACTGGTACACCAGGACAGCCCCTATCTGGTGTTACGCCGGTGGGAAATTTGATCCACAGTTCGACCGCAATGCAAACGTTGACATCCAAACGATACAAACTCTCCTATCATTGATAGAAGGTGAACATCATGTTTCACGCGCACATTCACGTGCTTCTGAGAGATATTGTCAGAGAGCTCCGTTCTGTGCTAGAATTCCAAGGAAATATAGGTTCACCATTGAGAATCTGAGAACCAGCGAATATTGTCCCCAAGGGACATAGACCCGATCTTGGGACTTCCGTGACGTTGGTCTTCCCAAGAAGAGCAGTGCTACCTCCGGTCATATTCATTTTACCGTACATCCGAGCGCTTGCCCGAATCCTTCAAGTTACAAAATGCATTTGGCATCGGACTTTTTAGTCTCTTCCACTCCAACTCTGGAACCAGACGCTAAAGATTGCGAGCTGCATAATTCTTACGACACTCAAAGCTGCATTTTGGCTGCAATAGCCATTCTGCTGGGATCGCTCATTTGCTTCTTTGGTAAGAGACATTGGGTTACATGGGAAACATTGAAGAATAAAATTTCTAGGCCATCCAGTTTGAGTTTAAACGAAAAGTTACCTATATTAGGGTTCTAATTAACGGTACCGTTTGTTTATATTCCGATGAGTTGCTCTGACGCCCCTGTTTACCTGCTTTCGAAATACATCTTACCTACCATAAGTGCATGCAAATTATGAATTTATGAAAGTGAAAAACAGTTCATTGCCTTGAAAACAATAAAACTTTGACTATTTCGAGAATAGTCAGCAACAACGTTAGGTAAAGTTTCCGTACAGCCCCATACTATTGTAAAACAAATCTGTTTTCCTAATAGAAATGTATTGTTTTTGTCATTGTTTTCTCTATTCAAGAACTGAATGCATAATGTAGTATGGGGCTGTGCGGAAATTTTACCCAATGTTACCATAAACAAATGTTGTCACACAAGCACAACATTTATTATTCGAATTAATAAATATTATAAAATAATTCAAATAGTACGCGTGCTCTGATTGGCCATAAAACCATTTTACATGAGCGTATGTAAACACAGTTTTTGTTCCTCTTCCATTAGTTATTTTATAAAAGAAATGTAAAATGGTTTTCGTGTTTACATAGCCTGATGTAAACACTTGGGAGGTTGGGAGAACACTCAATAAGCTGGAAACCACTCTGCTTTGTGTCATGGTTTCCAATGCTTATCTCGTGTTCTCCCAACCTCCCCTGATGTAAATCAGGCTATGTAAACACGGAAACCATTTTACATTTCTTCAGTAGTAACTGATTCAGTGAACACAATATTTTAATGTGCACATCGAAATAGGTCTGCAAGGCATACATGAGCTGAACTAGACCGTTTTGAGTTCAAGTAAATTTTAGATAAAGAAAAAAGCAGTTTAAAATATAGTTGTAAATTGTTGTATTGCTGATATCTCGTATTGAGTACTTCAAGATAGTGATTAACATTCAGTATAAAGGTGGGGGAAAATAAAACAGATAACATAAGCTCAAATGATAGAAACTGATAGGAAAAAAATTTTATTACTGAAATTATTTCAGTAAAAAAATTTTTTGGGGTCATTACTATTGTTAATGACATACCTTATTTCTAGATATACAAATGTGCATTTGCAATAAAATCTATGTAATATTTATTGTATTAAATTCATTTCCTTTTAGGATACCGGATATTCAAGTTTATGCTTTTCTTAGCTGGTTTCCTAACAGGATTTTTCTTCACCTATATGTTATGCTCTGGATATCTCACGGAACATCTATCTGGGAAATTTCTGGAGCACAAAGATCAGGCATGGTATTCCTTCAGTTAAAACTCTAGTAGCAATGATTCTTTAAGAGTAATTATTACTATTGTCTATAAATTCAGTCTTGCTAGAGGCAGCTTGAATTTGGTCAGCTTCACTAGTAGGAGAAGAGCTGAAGGGGAGCAGCAACCCCTCCCATCAGAACTTTGAGGTTTTTTACTACTTGTTTGAGACCAATTTCTTCCAGCAACAGGACAACATTTTACCCCTCAACTTGAAGTAATTTTTAGTTACTCACCTTAAAATATTTCTAAGCTCTAGTGTAACACAAGAACATTCTGTATTAACTGAACTAAAGTTTAGACCATTTCAACATTAATTCCTTGATCTACACTGGGCTTGTCTGATGGTTGAAGGGTAATGGTATTTGAATCAAAAGGGCTGGGTGTGAGGTGCAGCCAGGGTCACTGAATTGTGTGCTAGGGCAAGACACTTTGCTCTGAGAATGCATCTCTTCATCCAGGAGTATGAATGTTTGGTACTAGTGAACAAAGGTAAACTGAAATATTATGGAGGTACCTTACAACTAGCACCCTACCCTGGGGAAGCAGTAAATATCCTATTCCCTTCATGTTGTGAAACTGGTATGAGTTCTAGTAGTGTGAGCAAATTTTCTTCTCCAGAGACTCCATCTCTATTAACCTTAAAAGAGAGAGGGCAGAGCATAATTAGAGTTATTGATTTGACGTAAAGAAAAGACTATTCTTTTCTGTTGATGGTTTCAGATATTTCTTGGTGCTTCTGTTGGTGTTGGGATCATTGCAGGGCTATTGACACTGTGTATTTTTTATCTGGGACTTTTTATTCTTGGTAAGGCTCAGTTTAACTTTAACATCAATTTCTTAACAGGGAAGTGGAAAATGAGCCATTAAAAAGTGATTATTATAATCTACTTTGTTGTGTCCTTCCACTCCTAGCATGCTTAGAAGGAAATATTAACTTGATATATTTTTTAATGGGGGATTTTCACTCAAGATGATGGCCATTTTATGGCTAATTTGAATTTGGCTATGCACATGAGGGTGTAAAGGCTTGGTTCAAACAAATCCTTTAAAAACTGAATTCATTTATTCATTTCTCAGCAAAACTTTAAATGAACAAACTTTTATCACAAAGATGTCAACCAATGAAATGCACACGGTTCATTACTACCCACAATAAAGTGGCAGATCCAGACCTTGAGTTATATACACAGTATGGGGTCCCTTTCAAAAATAAATCAGCCAAAAAAGATTCTCGGTGAAAAGGTTTTAGGTCTAAATTTAGGGGAGGACCCTCTCCTAGACTGCCACTTTATTGTAATGCAATGCATTTTACTCAGTTGCATGTGACACTTTACTACCCTATCATATTGTCATGTTTCAAATGTAACAGTTTTTTTTACATTTTTATATTTCCTTTGTTGTATTTGACTTTTATTGTTAACACTTTCTCTCCACTTGATTGTATTAGGTGCAACCATGGGATGGTTTGTGGGCATGGTTTGTCTGCCACTTCTCTATAAACATTCAGAATACCTGTCTGAACACACCTGGTTGCCTTACGTTGTTCTTTGTGCTTTTGCCATTGTGGGAGGAGTCCTTATTCTCTGCATACAGAGGGTATACAAAAGTTGCATTGATTAATTTTTTCTTTTGGTGTACAAGCACTACCCTGTATACAAAGCTAACAACAGACAGCAAATAGAATTGGGGAAAAAGATGGAGTAGTCCATGGCCATGACTATGCATGGTTATTAAATCATTTCAAATTTGCTATGTCATCAACATGACCTGACAGGGCTGTGTCTCTATGAAAATTGCTCACATTAATGCTCAATTATTGGCTTGTTAGTTTAGTGTGGAAGGCCACTGTGACTGTAGCAACACCACACCTTCTTAGAAAAGCCTTTCATCTCAGCTTTATGTACACATACTGTAACTAAAAAACTAGTTTGGAGACTCCATTTTTGAATATTGAATTACAAGCATGGTATGAAGAAGTATCCTTTCGAAAGTTAAAAAAAAACCTCTTTGTTGAACCTTTAGAGCTACATCAATTGGGTGTTGTGAAAGCTGACCTCTTCAGTTTGTGTATGTGTTTTCTTGTTTAAGGTGGTAATTGTAATAGCCTCCTCATTCCTTGGAGCTTTTGGTTGTATTAATGGCCTTGACTACTTTGTGGAGAACAGCAGATCACTCTACTACTCAGTCAACATTCTGCATGGTGAGTTGACTGTTTAAAACTTGTCAGTGAATCATTTCCAAATAAATGTTAGGCAATTGCTCACTAGAGAGAGGCCTAGAACAGTCATGCATCTACAGAATAATTCAATTTGGGGCAATAATGCATAACTTTAAAGATGCAATTGACTTTGGGAAATGATCATTAACCATAGAAGGTCTTGATTAACAAATTCTCCTTGTCAGCCTCCTATGAAATGTATAGAAAGCAGTATGGAGAATATACATCCAGATGTGGGAGTGTAAAAATTTAATGTTATTCTTCTGGTTTTGCAGTATATTTGAGAATGACTTGCTTGGTTCAGGAGTACCCTCTTGGTGTGCCTCCCCGCAAACAGTTTCTTTTGAGATCAGAGGACAATATTGTCCTCTGGTGTGGATGATGCCTCATGGGGTTTATTTGATAATTCTCTTTGAATTTGTAGGCCACTTTGACAAGTCAGATTTGCCCACTTGTTGGTACACATGGCTGATTTTGTGTCTTATCCCAGTCATGTTCATTGGTGGATTGGCTGTGCAGCTTGGCATTACTGGAAAAGGCAGAGATCATAGAGAAGGTACCTAACGTAAGAGTAGACAGTCAGTCAGACAGACACAGACAGACAGGCAGATAAATTGCAGACAAACAGACATGCAGAAAACATAGTAGAAAAATCCTTGATGGCTGATTTCCAATTAGTTAAGTAAGAAAGCACTCAGAAATGGGAGAAGACAGTCAAACTTTACACAGAGTGGTAACAGGTACACGGATAAAGGGGGTAAGTTTATTAAAGAAACTGTGAAGATACAGGAATAAACAGACAGATAGAGGATCAGAATATCGCATGAATATGTAGGTGAATGATGAGGAAGTCTGAAATTGCGAAATAATGATAGAAGACAATCAATTTTATAAGACAAACAAGCCACAGATGGATAGACTGAAAGAAAGTCTTGGAAGGCAATAAGACAGTTCAGGTGGGCATTTGAAGCTGGCAATCAGCTTGACTAGTAGAAGCAAACTTAGAAGCAGATTCACTCAGCATTCAGCTTCTTTTAGTCAGCCAGATCATAAAGACATGAAAATTAATGTTCTGAAGTATCCTCTGATATCCCTCTTTTTCTAACAGCTTATGGAAGACGATCACGTGTGCCTCCTTATGGCACTCCCATGACAAATCATGCTGACCAGGTAGATATGTATCATGATTCATAATTGAAACATAAGCAAAATGATTGTGTTGAGTATCCTGCCTTGAGAAATAGTTAGAATTTTTTTATTAATATCTGACTTGAAAGAATACATTTTCAAAGGGGTCTCAATCATACCCAATACCTTGGTGCAGTTTTTTTTATTATACCTGGTCATACATGGCATATATTTTTTGTGTGTGTAAAACATCTAATATGCTAATTGGAATTAGTAAGTTGATCTTGCACGAAACAAATTTGTAGAATTTTACCAGCTTTGCTTCTGATTCATATCGATGATGTATGTTTTGGAAAACAGGACCAGCTGCACTAGACTTCTTCTTTGTTGGTTTTATGTATATGTATATGTATATGTATATGTATATGTATAATCTTTATTTAAGCATGAAACAATTCATCAGCAATTACATTAACTAAAACTATTTAAAAATTAAAACACTAACTAATATTTAAAAGCTGTTTTCCGTGAATGCCGTGCGTTATAGAGTGGCATTGATCTTGCGTTTAAATAACCCCAGAGACTCTGTGTTCCTTATATCACATGGAAGACTATTCCATAATGTGGCTCCACTATAGCTAAAGCTTTTTCGATAATAGTTAGTGCGAGGTAGAGGAACATTGAGTTTATTTTCAGAGTCCCTGAGGTCATAAGCAGAGTTACGCCATTTAAACTTAGAATTAAGATATTCAGGAGCTAGCCCGTGCAGACATTTGAAAACCATGGTAACTCTATGAATTTCCTGCTGGCTTGTCAGATTTTTCCAACTTAAAAATTCAAGTAGCTTAGTTGCATCGGCATCATAGCTGGAAAATGTCAAAACACGGGCTGCTCTAATCTGTAATTTCTGCAGCTTATCTCGTAGCGTTATCCCACAGCTACCCCAGACAATGTCACAGTAATCAAAGTGAGGTTTTACTAAAGCTTGGTAAAGCAGATGTAAGGTCGATGCTGGGATCAGATGCCTGACTCGCTTTAGGCACCCGATTCCAGAGGCAATCTTTTTTGTTAATTTTTCGATGTGACTATGCCAATCGAGCCTATCGTCTATAATCACACCAAGCGATTTTGTAGAAGTAACCTGGCTCACCTGAGTGCTGTTCATTCTAATTGTTGGTGAAGCTGTGAGAGTACCCAGTCTCTGCCTTGACCCTATTAGCATGAATTCGGTTTTTGTCATATTCAGTGTGAGTTTATTCGCTTGTAGCCAGTTGAAAACGTTTGTTAAGTCCTCATTCAGACAAAGCTGTATACTCTCAAGATCACCGCCCGCATATGTAAGGTGTGTGTCGTCAGCATACATCCTCGGCTCACAATTTGATAAACAATTTGGAAGATCGTTGATATATAATAAAAACAATAGTGGACCGAGGATGGTCCCCTGGGGGACGCCGCAAGTTAATGAGCAGCTGCTGGACAGCGACCCGTTCACAGAACATTTCTGTGTGCGGTTTTCCAAGTATGACTGAAACCATTTGAAAGATTTGCCATGTATGCCATAATAGTTTAATTTCGATAGGAGGATCTGATGATCAACAGTGTCAAAAGCTTTTTTCAAATCTAGAAAAATGACTCCATTGATTTTCCCGTTGTCAATATTATATGCCCAAGAATCTGTCGCTTCCAACAATGCTGTTACAGTTGAATGAGTAGCACGAAACCCTGATTGATTTTGATATAGAATATTATGTTCTTCCAGATAGGCATACAATTGATCGTAAACTATCCTTTCAAACACTTTCGCCACTATTGGAATCACCGATATTGGGCGGTAATTGTTGATATCATCGCAGTTACCCTGTTTAAAGAGAGGTGTAACCCTTGCATATTTCCAATCATCTGGGAACTTCCCTTGGCTAATAGATTGATTGAAAATATCACATATCGGCACACAAATAAGGTCAGCGCATTCCCTGATAAACCTAGCAGATATTGTGTCAAGGCCTGTTGCTTTAGACTCGTACTCAGTGAAATAGCTGCTTTCAATTGGTAACTCAATATGCTCTTAACTAGACCCTGTTTTTACACCTTGTTTAGGTTTAGGTGTCTAAATTTTTGTTTATGATGATATTACACTGGCAATTCCTCTGAAGAGACCCCCTGTTACACAGTCACAGTCACAAGTAATCATTAACTAAGAAATTTGACTTTTAACTCTTTCATTTTTAGGAGTGATGAAAGGAATTTCTTCTTTCAATTTGAATGTATTTCAATGTCAATAAATTCCAATTTCAATTCAAATCAATTCAACACCAATTTCTCAACAGTTAAATAAATAGAAATGTATAGAAAATTGTGAAGAGAATTGACATTTAGATATTGCAAGTGAGTGGGTTGAGAACAAGGTAAGATCTTTAGCAGATATCTTTTTGGTATCATTAGTTTAAACTAATTTTGATTTTGTCTTTCCTAGCAACCTATCATAGATGATGTTGACTAGAAGTCTTGTTCAGGAGGAACTCACCCATTCAGAATGAGTGTTGTAGTATCATTGAATGATATTTTTAATGCATTTGTTAACTTTGAGAGAAAATTTTATGTTTATAACTTAGTACACTCTTTTTTTGCATTCAAAAATAGTTCTGTGAACAGTTCTACTTAAGGTTTTTAGTCTGAGAACATACTTAGATATTTTATCAGTCAGGTCAATGCATAAGGTATATGGAAAAAGGGTACAAGAAACTGAAAAAAGAGAGTGATCATGAAAACTTTCTGATAGTAATCTGGAAGGAGATTAATGGAGCTGTTTTTTCTTTTTTTTATTTCAAGTTTCATTGATATTTATACATGTTACAGTTTTAAAAAAATGCTCACTTTTTTATCCAAGTTAGTTTCTAGATATCACAAGGGCTCAATTTTTTATACCAACTATTTTTTTCTACACACCCACACCCAAAGAAACAAAAGCAAAGTCAAGGTAAATTTCTGTTTAAGTTGAAAATTAAAGAGAACTTCAATAAATTGAAATGGTGTTTCTTTTATTTATTAGTAAAGTGTGTTATCCAATGAAAGTACCTTATTTTATGAAGATGGGATACACAAATATTCAAATAAAAAAGATGAGATATATAGGGGGTAGGATTTTGAGGGTTAAGGTTCAGGTAAGAGGGTCAAAGGAGTATATTTTCCACTTGGAAGGACTTAGAAGTTGTTCGAGGAGAGGACCTTTTAATTTTGGTTTTCAGACAAAGGTACAGCTGAAGGCTAAAAATCCTGATTCTTTTAAGACAACTACAATGACAAACAATTACTTAATCTCTAACTAAATACCTAAATATTTAACTTTCCAAGACCATGCAGAAAAACTTCTCTTTGTTCTCAGTCAATTTTCAACAATCTTGTATCTTATAACGATGACAATCCCACAGCTACACCCAACGTAGGTTGCCGATATTAGGGGTTAGGTCTGTAAGCCAACTCTAAGCTGGATATTTCTCCCTTGCTGACTCCAAGTTAGCCCAGTCCCAGATTGTCTACTGTCGCCTACCTCCAGTTCCTAACACATGTTTCAGGCCATTTCCATTTTCAAGTAGGGATTCCTTTGTGGTTTAAGATCTATGCAATATGAGTGACAGAAAACTACCTACCTTGAGATAAATGTTAACTAAAAGAGATAGGAAGCTTGCCAGAAAACTTGAAAGAAACTTAGGAGGTTACCAGAGTCTAGCTGTGTTAGTATGTTGAAGCTTCATTCACCCCAAAATATGCTACATGTAATTTTTTTTTACCTTATTTGTTTTGACCTTGATTGCCCTGATCAGTTCTCCTCCCCGGACGATCAACAGGATCAGAAAAAGTAGGGTCAGATTTCTGACAATGGAGAGGAAGTTTGATTGCATTGATTATTTCATCGAAAACAGTTACCCAAGATCAAAAACTCATGAAGAACGTAACCAGTGTCGCGAAGTATTTCGAAAGTCCCGCGAGCTGTGTCGTCACAAACTGCACTATTATCATTCAGTTGCGCGCGCAAGGTTGGCGTAATGTATGACTTATCCCAACCGAAGAGATCTCTTCGAGCGCCAACAGGAATAGTCTGAGAACATATTGCGTGGACAGATATATCAAGTGTACACTGTGGTTAACAGTAGAGCGATATTGGGAACTGCCTTTTGATCATAAACGTTGAATTTATCGAGCATCATGTTGGACAAACCTTACAGAAAGACGTTGCCAAACTTGAGATGATCACAAACAAAGGCTGGCCTCGCGATGCATGAATAATTTAGCTAGGTTTACGACGAGTACTTGATCTATGTATCTGAGACCGGGATTGAAAATTGTTGAGTATAGATGTTTCAAACAGAACGTTTTATTGATATACCTTTTGCTTTGGTGAAGACATCTGGATTTAAATTGAACTGATCTTAAGTTGTGATGATTTATTCCGCTACAGAAGATGGATGTAAACAAATGTCACGCCTGGCCGAAGAGCACTTTCACACAAGCAGCTGCAGCGATGGATCGATTTTCCTCCTGTGTTCACATTTATTTACCATATGGTAAAGCTTCTTTGCGAAAGTAAACTACTGCTAATTATGACAGATTCCACTGCAAGTATTCTGCCTATCAGGAGTCTACGGTGCACTAGTTGCACATCAAAGTAATTGTTATTATCTTCGATCAAGATATCGTACCTTGCGATTGCGATTATCGACGATTAAACCACAAGGAATCAACCAATTTCATTGTAATGACTACTACGATTTGTGCAGATCACTGAATTACGAGGATTTTTTACCCACTCAAATGAAATGGAACTGTCGACATGATCGATGATTCGATATTATGGATTTAAGTTAGACACTTCTGTAAAGTATTGCAAGAGTAAATAATGTAATAATTCTATCATCGGGCAGAAAATTTGGCAATTATTCTTACTTCTATTACCGTAAAATTAAGGTGGAAAAATGTACAAAATGCGTCCAAAGGTTGATAAGCCTTCCGTTTCGCGTGCAATCCATGAGAAAAGAACACAGTCAATTTTTGGCGCGCTGAGTAATGGCACGTGACATGAAAGAGTGACGTGGCTTGTAAGCCCTTCGCTGGGGGTCGTTCGAGAATTCAAAAGGGCGGCTATCGCTCTTCGGCGAGCCGGACGGATCTTTTAAGGAGGAAAGAATCTGTGAGGAATCTTTCGCCGTGCATGGAAACGCAAAGCCATCCGACAAGTCAAACCTTGCAAAACCCTCTAACGAACCTTATCGAACGGTATGGTCCGGTTATTATTGGGTTATGTGGCTTGTGAATCGTGATTTACGTTCGTGTATAGTTGTGCGTGGCACCGCCAAAAATGGCGTTGACATTGTAAGATGGCGTTGAAGTGACGCGGACTATTTTCTCTCTCAAGAACTGTCTTTTACCTCCCCTAAAGTAGCATAAATCGTGTCTAACGTTATTTTGCACTTTTTTATGCTATTTTTGGGACTATTTAGTTAGATTGGAGGGCGAAATTTGACGAGGTTGTATTGCATCACCTCTAGGCCCAGCTCAACTTTACAGTCTGGTCTCACAAACGAACAAAACTCTGGCGATTCATTGAATGGATTGCGACCAGAGACGAGTCCTGACGGACTCGGGAAGCGAATAAGGCGTTTATCTCACAAGTACGACGATTTTGAACAACAAACAGCGGTAAATATATCTCTAATCAATTTCGTTGTTCGCGAGCTTCGCTCGGGCGGGCAGCATCCTAAAAGCTTGAATTTCTAGTTTGATGTGTTGGTTGCATATGAAACCGAAATAAATTCTACTCGAACTATTATTCTGTTAAATGTCTTTTGTAGAGAGGTATGGCTCAGACACCTTCTACCGGGCAAGATCCCAAAGTTTATCGAACGACCAACCAATTGCAGTATTTGTCGAAAACTATTATGAAAGCGATGTGGAGACATGCATATTCTTGGCCGTTTCACGAACCAGTGGACGCTGTAAAATTAAATTTGCCGGTTAGTACACTCCTAAAGTACAACACTCTAACTGTGTTCACTCACTCCATTGCAAGTCGTCGTTGTTGATTTTGAGTTCTCGTGGTCTTGTAGGATTATTACACAATCATTAAACAACCAATGGATATGGGTCAGATAAAGAGAAAGCTCGAAAACCACGAATATTCCTGCAGTCAAGATTGCATCGATGATTTTCGCCTCATGTTTAACAACTGTATCACTTACAACAAACCAGGAGAGGTATGATTAGTACTATTGTAGTTTATTATAATATAATCATTAAAAATTGCAGGATTGCATCAATTATAATGCCTTGGAAGTTAGGAGGAAATTGGGTTTGCTTGATAGTATGGAATTACGACAGAATTTGAATTAAATTTCCGTTTTTACCCCAGTATCATAAAGCTATTTCCGTTCCTGTGAACTTTTCAACACATTTGGTTAAAAGGTGTCATTTAGTAATGATATTGATAATTCTTTAAGAATTGTTTGAACATACTTTTTTACCAGCTGTGCCTAAATCAATCATATATCAATAGATATGTTGTGAATGAGGCCAATAAGGATAGGAAATTTTCAATGGCAACAGTTTTCACTATGGATGACTGTTCCTCAAACATGGATAGTGTAGTTGAAAGGGGAATGAAAAAATTTTTGATTGTTAGGTCATAACAAAAATGTTCTGGAAGCAAGTTGAAAGATTCTTGGACAAGATTTGATTTCATTACCAAGCTTCAAATTTACTCTCTTGCCCATTTTATGCAATAATTCCTAGCTCTTGACATTGTTGTTCTGAGCAGAATACAGGAAGCCTATCACATTTGAACTTAATAAAGTTCTAGCCCACTATATAGTCTCTATGGCTTAGTGGTAGAACATTAGAGTATGGAAGTACCTGATCTGAGGTTTGATACCTCATGGGAACCCAGACTTGTTCCTTTGTCCCATGTTTGAGAATAGAGAAAAAACATCTTTCTTAAGAATTCAATTTGTGATGCATAGTTCCCACTTAATTTTGCTCACTGTCGTACCAAAGGAAGTGCCAGAAAGTCATTGTAAATTTCTTCACATTTTCTTTAATTTGTTGGTGTTAAGTAGTTATAAGCATAAGCAGATTAAAGCAAAGTATCTTTTGATAATTTGATTTACATACTCGTAATTGATAGTTGGAAAAAGGAAGTAATGTGCCAAAATTCACCATGCTGGTGCAATACACTACTTCCTATTGACGCCATATGTGTGGTTTTTGTTTCTTAAGTTTAAATGATAAAGATGAACAATCAAACAAAATTCATGATTGCATTCTAATGTTCATTACCTTTTTTTTTTGTCACTTCTAATCCTGGGTAAAGGTTTAAGGGATTTGTTCAAGTCAAGGATTATAAAGCATAATTTAAAATTGGTTCTTGAAAATCAAGGGGTTTGATTGGTGTGGCCAGTGTGGTTTATGAACCATTGTACAACAGCTGCATTGAAAGTTATTTGTACATTCTTCAGTTTAATGTGTTATTGATTATACTGTTGTCAGGAAGATTTATAGATGACCTGTGGTTGTTCTTATGTGACAATGCTTATTCTTCCAACCCACCAATATTTGCTCAGTCTAAATTAAATTTTGCGCCCATTCAATAGAATGAGTCATGCCATTGAAATGGCTTGTCCTACCAAACTCTCAAATGAAAATCCTATGTCATGAAAACAGCAGTCACAAAAATAATTTATCTTTATTTACAACAGGATGTAGTTCTCATGTGCCAGACAATGGAGAAAGTTTTTAACCAGAAAGTTGCAACCATGCCTGCAGAGGTGAGACTTGGAAGTTCAAATGCATGTACATAGATGCCTTATTTGACATACTCAACTGAAACTTCAAAAGTGTTTTATACTGGAAAGTAAAGGGAAGATATTTATCAAGATCTACATATTTTGCTGTAGGAATTTGAGGTACTTCTAGGACCCAACAAGAAGGCTTTACCCAGTGGACCAGCTGCAAAGAGAGCCAAAAAAGGTGGTGTTCCACCAGTAAAAATGGAACACAGTCCAGGTAACTGTTTTAAACCTTTAAATTTCAGAAGTGATTAACATGTTACTTCTCCCTATAATACCCATATATTACCAAGCAAACAGGTAATGAGAAGACTCAAACTTATCAGTTAGAAGTTATTATCCAGGAATTAATTTAAAAGGATATGTGAAACAGCTAGAAAGGGAAATTAATGATCAAATTTTAGGAGTAAAGGGTTGGTTGGACTGTGTCCTGTGTATAGGTATAGCTGCTCTTGTTTTCTGGCCATTTGTGATATTAAAATTAAAATCGATTGTAATTGATTATTGAAATTAATTCAGGATTTGATTGGCTTTGCTTCTTTATGCTCTCTGTTTGGGTGCTGCATGCAGCACCTTTGCATTCATTCAAATGCAAAACTAACCTTTTTAATTTGGGCTGTCAACTAGTTTGCAAGTAGAAGAAAATGAGAAGGACTAGATGGCCATATTATCCTGGACACCATGTTGTTTCATCAGATTACAGGAAGGACTGGGAACTACAAGTTCTAATGAGTGTGGCACTCCTCAAGCTCACACAAACCTTTGTGCAAATTCTGAATGTAGAATCGATTCACACATCTTAACCTGTGACTGGAAATGAAGTCTAACTTGAACACTCTGTCAATCTTGAATAATGCAGAAAGCAGTTGAAGTTCTAATTTGCACTAATCTCTTGTTCTATTGTTGTGATTTCAGTAGCTCCAGATAGCACTCCAATGACAAGCTTGCCGTATCCCACCCCACCTGTAGCTGTAACAGCCACAACTGCTCTTCCAACTCTAGTTGATGCTACAACTGTCTTGCCCTCCCCTGCCATTTCTGCTGCTCCTGCTCTCCCAACAACTGTTCAGCCTGCCAAGGTTTGTTTACCTCATTTGTTACTTTCCAGTACTTTCTTATAACAAAGGAGAGTTATGGTAGACAAATTACTTCAAAACCTACATAAAATGGTTCTTTGCTACAATAAGTGTTTTGAACCAGTTGTAACTTTTGATCAAGTAGTTGAATTGTCCAGTTCAGAGTAGTCCCAAGAAGGATTGTTGTTGTTTGTAGTGACTGACATTACAGCAACCTTAGTAGAAGTCGATATTTATAGATATTTGCTATAAGTCTGTTTCAAGGTTTCTTGAATGTAAATTTCCAACAATTCATCAACTTTCAAATTTTAAGATAACAAATCTTAACCCTTTAACTCCCAAGATCTCATTAGTACTTTTCCTTACTATCTCCTATACAGTTCTTGTGATGTTAGTTTGGAGGATTTAGTATTGGATCATCTTATAATCCCCTAACTAATATTTTTCTTTATTCTCATGACTTGTCTGCTTGATATTGTTTTGATATTGTAAGGAGAAATTCTTTCTTGGTCACTTATGGGAGTTAAAGGGTTAAGGACTTCACAAACATTTTGTCTTAAGGTCAAAAAAGGAGTTAAAAGAAAAGCTGATACAACGACTCCTACCACACCGATCAGTGGAATGGGAGATTCCTTGCCTCCTGTGAAAGCTAAAGCTGCTAAAATACCAACCAGGAGAGAATCCACCAGAACAGTGAAAAAACCAAATCGAGATTTACCTGAAGAGCCACAGGTGGTGAGTATCACTACTGACACATGTTGCCTGACAACTTAAATATTTGTACTTTATTTCAATAGAATAGTTGAAGTTGTGATATCAGTTTGTTTCCATTCTTTTTGCTTGATCAGTTTTTAAAGGAAGTTTTATGCCTCTTTTGAATTTTCATCTTTTTTTTCCCCAGTCACGAGGTAAAAAGAAACCATTATCAGAACAACTCAAATACTGCAGCAATATTATCAAGGAATTGTTCTCTAAAAAACACGCAGTAAGTGATTAAAAGGAATGTCACAATCAGGGCTGTCAAAATAAACCAGCAAACATCGCATTTTACTATCTACTCTGAAAAATGCACTGGAAATTCTAAATCCTTGTAGCTGACATTATGCCCCCTTCTTAGTATCACAAAGCGGTTTATCAAAATCTTTTTGACAACCCTGTCATCAGTGATGAATATATAACCAACAACAATCATTTTGAAATAATAACATCTGAAATGGTATTTATATTCTCAGACTGATAGTCCCATTTTTCCTTTACTTTTTGAGGTTTATAGAAGTGTCTTTCTTTATGTCAACAATTCTACAGTACATTTTCCAAAACAAATTCTAATCAATGTTTACCTTGACTATTCTGTTATCGGAGATGTACAATGCTTAAAGATAGCTCTTAGTCCAAATGATTTGACCCTTAACTCTTTAACTTTTAAGATCTAATTGCTAATTCTCCCCTCTAGCTGCTGTGCATTTCCTTGTAGTTATGATAATTTGATGTTAGATCAAAATAACAACCTTCTGCCAGAGAAGTTTGAGTATTCTTATCACCTGTTTGCTGTACAATGTCGGGAAAAGTTACATTTTAATCACTTCTGTCAGTTAAGAAATAATTCCCGGATCTGAAGACCATTTGTTGTACACTGTTTGTTAGTTGGCAAGTCATGCTCAACATAACTTGAAGTTGGTGATTTTTTTTGGCGAAATATGAAGGATAATTGAATTACTGATTACTCATGGAAAAAGAAGGGTTAAATGAAACTTTGCCCCCATTATTTTTAGGCATATGCATGGCCATTTTTCAAGCCTGTTGATGCAAGTAGTCTTGGATTGCATGATTATCATGACATAATCAAACAACCTATGGATATGGGTACAATCAAGGTTAGTAATCAATCTTTTTTGATAAGGATGCAATATATTTCTTACTCCTTTTCTTCCATTGCCTCTCAGTTCTTTAAAGTTTAAATTCAACAACTTTGCTAATTTCTTTCACAGGTGAAAATGGAAGGAAGAGAGTATAATTCGTCCTCTGAATTTGCAGCTGATGTGCGACTCATGTTTAGTAACTGCTATAGATACAATCCACCTGACCATGATGTTGTTAAAATGGCAAGACAATTACAGGTTTGATGCTTGGATTATCAGTTGAGCGAGGCACAGAAAAAGTTTGGTGATAGGGGTTTGACTGAAAAGTAATGGTGTTGTCACAGGGGCAACCTTCCTTGTTTCCATTGATAGCCAAATTGCAAGAGCTGCCTGTCACCAATTGTCAAATGGGAAGTCTTGCTGATAGAAGTCAAGCCAGTTTCCAGCAACAACACCATTTTAACGTCAAACCATGGCCAGCAAAGTTCAGTTGTGCCTCATTCAACTGTACCACTCTTCGTGGCTGTTTCTCATCTTTTTCAGTAGTTTTACTGCTAGAGGTTTCCTCAGAAAGGTTATAACCCCATCCCTCCCCCAAAAATTTGCAATTATGCATGCATTAAATGGTGGCAACTTATTCCTTCAAAATTAGTACTTAAACATTGTCACTCCTTTCTTTACAGGATGTTTTTGAAATGAAGTTTGCCAAAATGCCTGAGGAACCAGAGCTTCCCCCTCCACCTGTTACAGAGCCTACAGATCCTGAACCAGAGTCTGCAGCAACACCGCCATCATCATCACCACCCTCTGAAGACAATGAAGCAGACAGAGCTGAGCAGCTCTCACAGCTTCAACAGCAGGTATGTTCATATTTGCAACCATTAGTTTCTGAAGTTATTGTGGTATAGCCTGTTCATTCTCCTCCTCTTGAAGAGTCTAGTTTTTTTTTCTCTTTCATTTCCTGGAATAATTAACCTTTAAGAAGTCATCATGACATTATTGTGGCTTAAAAAATGGCAAAAACATAATCACCTGTCCATCACTGTTCTAAGGATGTACAATGCTTTCCATTGGATAAATTCCAATGCAGTTGATAGGGCAGCAGGTTTCTCAAACACTTATCTGCTAGACAGTGATAAATTGGTTGGATAGCATTATCCACCCCTCTGGACCCAGAACCAAAAAAACCATAATGATGATAAAAAAACATTTGTGCTTTTTACCAACAGCTTATATCAGTGCATGAGCAACTAAGCAAACTTACTGGAGAGTCTGTTCTCATGACAAACAAGACAAAGAAGAAGCCAGAGAAAAAACCTAGTAAAAAGGAAGCCAAACCGCCGGCTGCCCCTCAACCAAAACCCAAGCAGAAAACAGCCAAGGCTGCTAATGTTACACCAGCCCAACCAAAACCAGAAAAGCCAGCTAAGAAGCAGTCAGCTTCTAAAAGATCTGCAAACAGCAAGTAAGTCAGAAGTTGGTCTGTGATGTTGCAGTCCTGATTGAGTAAGTCACCCAACACAGATCCTTTTTTTTTTTTTTTTTTTTTTTTTTAATGCTGAGATAAATCTTTTTGGTTTTAAAAAAAGGATTGCTGCTAAAAAGAAAACTTTGGAGATAGATACAGATGATGAAGAAGACACTGCCAGACCCATGACCTATGATGAAAAACGACAGCTTAGCTTAGATATCAACAAGCTTCCAGGTTGGTAAAAATAAATATATTTGAAACTTTTTTCAACCAAAGAAATGCCTACACAGCTTAATTTTATGGCTAGTACACTTGTTTAAAAGTTTCTGCAACAGATTTCTCCTTGCTCAACAGCACTTGTTTCTCTTAAGAAATGGGCGGCAGCAACAAACTAATTTGAGTTTGTGAAACCTTTTTGTGACTAAACTCTTTTAGTATTGTTGCTCAGTTGATTATAGAGATATGCATGCTCTGATTGGCTAAGGATTGCATTATTTCTCACTATAATCACCTTGCATGAGATGATTATAGCAGGGGCACTAAATTTCTTAATGGCAGCCCCAATGCTTTTGTTATTTACAGCATTTACAAAAGAATTCAAAAGCGCCTGAGCAATTATCCTAATTCAATTATTTTCCTCAGGTTCAGTGAACATTGTTAAATAATCTCTTCCACTTCATCTTGGGATTATTCAGCAATATTCACTGCGCCTTTGACTAGTTATGGTAATTAATGAGGCTATCTATCTAACATCACCCCAAGTTCTGAGGATGTTATTGAAGACAGTGAATCTTAATCCTGATGATTTAAGTGAAAGACTTTGTTATTTGGCATTCCTATCCTAGAAGTTTGCTAGAAGTTTGTTACCATGGACCTGGTTAAATGGCCTAGCCTGCCACTAGTCTGCTATAACTTAGTGTTATACCAATTGCTAGAACTAACCAAAAGGTCATAGGATTGACTCCTAATGATAGCACTTGGAGTTCTTTTTTCCTGAGTATGCCTGTGTCTTTCATATTCTTTAAACATGCACCAGTTGTAACTTCTTTTACTTAGTGACAAGGTAATAACCATGAGTCTTTTTCTTATTGTTCCCATCAGGAGATAAGTTGGGAAGAGTTGTGAACATCATCCAGTCCAGGGAACCTGGTTTAAGGGATTCAAACCCAGATGAAATTGAAATAGACTTTGAAACTCTAAAACCTTCGACATTGAGAGAATTAGAAAAATATGTACAGCAGTGCCTAAGAAAAAAAGTGAAGCCTCCAACAAAGAAAGCTAAAAATGCTGAAGAGAGAGAAATGGAGCAAGCAAAAAAGAAAGAAGAGCTTGAAAGACGACTTCAGGTATGTAGTAACAGAACCAATATATCAGCTTGTACATGTGATACTGTTAGAAGGATCCATTGCTTTTATCTTATCATAAGATGTAGATGATTATTTTACATAAGCTTTAAATAGTTTTAAGCTACATGTGCTAGCTGCAAAAAAGGGGTTCGGCTGATAGCGTGACTCCTTTTCCTCACCAAGGACGTAAGTGGCAAGCTAGGAGGTGCAGGGCAAAAGAAACAGACAAAGAAAGGTGGGTTTTGTCCACTATTACTGTCTAGTTTAATAATAAGCACAGAATTGTTACTAGTGGTTTTTTTTCCTAAATGAAACAACAGAATTGTAGCCCTATCATTCTTGTTTCCCCACAATGAATTCATGTTTGAATCAAAATCCTTCAATCAGTGAAACAGCAACCATATCATGAAAACTGATCCTCAAAATAACTTTGCCATCAAATAAGCGCATAAACTCAAAGGAAGTCTTAGAATGTAGTGACATATCGGGAGGAGTTTTAGAGTGATTTTAAAATTCAGGCATTAAAATTTCAAATTAAAAATTTGATTTTAGATGTAACTTCACTTTCAGTGCAGATCTAGGAATAACATTCTCCTCTGATTATCTTGACAGAATCACAACGGGCAGATAACTCAGTAGTTGATGTTGTGGGTAGTGAACCTCGGCCAAAAAGGTTGAGTGAAAGCAGCAGTAGTAGTGGAAGTGGAACAAGCAGTAGTTCTGATTCAAGTTCAAGCTCTGGGTCTTCTAGTTCAGCCAGCAGCTCTGACTCAGAATCAGGTAGTGAAGAATAGAAAGACTTGCAGAAACTGTGCCAAAAATGACACCAAAAAGTAGTTGCATCGTAAAGTTAAGGAAAATTATGATTGCTTTTAATCATGGCCTGGATACTAAGTTATGGTATATTCACAGGCCATGTTATTTTTTAGTGTAAATAGTGTAAATTATAATCCACAGGTGCTTTAAATTGGGTTATGAGCTGCTTGATTTGTAGTTCATATAATGTTTCTGTGTTCTCAGTAGATAGATTCACCTTCATCCAGTAACACAACTGTTGTGTATATTTGTAAAAAATTGCTGACACAAGTTTAACATAATATAATTATCAGCAAAGATATGGACAATCCCCATCATCGTTTCAGCACTCAGAGCTGACTGTCAAGACTTGTGTACCGCAGAAAGAATTAGGGATTTGTTTGAATGACTGCAAAGCGGTGCATTTGTAACTGTTATCCACATTCTGCCAACATCTCAATACAACAAAATAAATTTGTATTTTACAATTTTTGGATTGTTTGTTGTTTGTAAAGTTTGCTTTTACTCTTTGACAAGTTTAGGTTACCACTATCCCATGCTCAGGTGAATCTAATTTGGTTTCTTGTTCACAGAGTCTGGTGGTAAAGGCCACAAGACTTCTCACAGTACTGGAAAGGTACTTATGATTTCATTCACTCCATTTCACAAAAACCTTTCCCTTCCTCAACCATTACTACTCTGCAATTGACCTTGACATGCACACAAATTGAGAAATTATGATCTCATCCTATTATTTTTTTTCTTTTTTGAGCTTTGTAATCAGTTAGCAGATTTCTGTTCTGAAATAGGCATGCACTACCAAAATAATTGTCAGATCAAGTCTGAGCAGTTAAGACAAAGAGCCTGGAATGATTAATAACTGCACAAAGCTAAAACACCATCACATCTCTGCTTACAATCACATTCATATCCTCATTCTTAAAACATACTGCCATGATTTTAGTCTTCTTTGACTTGCCTGTTGATACTAATGGGGCAGATCTCGTTCTCTCCCTCCTGACATTGCCAGAACAAGTCTACTGGTCATACATCCAAGGCGACACCAACGCCGTCCAAACCAGTAACAAGTCATGTGACTCAGCCTGGTATGTCTACATCCCCTCTTTTACAATTTTAACTCTTCGATCCACCATTTCTTTTGAGGTGTAAAACTATCCCTGTAGAACGGTTTCTTTTCAAAACTTGAGTACGCATTGTTTGTTTAAACCCCCCTGGAAATGACATAATAGCCAAGACAAATTTGTATAGTCTTCCTGCTTCCATTCAAAAGAAATGGTTGATTTGAAATGGAACTGTGATTTAATGATAAATTATTAAAAAAATCAAAATATTGAAAACTTTTGTATTCATTTATCCCTGTCTGCCAAAGTTCACATTATTTTTGACATAAAATGTCATCATAATCATGTTCGTTCCCTCCTTTACTCTCACCCAAATCTTGAGCAACTGTTTACCTTTGAGAGCAATTACAAGTTAGGTTTTTACACCTTTGGGGAATCAGGCTTGAATTGGGACTTTCCTAGTGGATAAAGATTGCGATTTTGAATATTTACACTCCAATGAGTTTCAACCCTTTATTCTCACCATCAAGCAGAAAGATGATGATAATGTTTCCAATGTATTGCCATTTATGCATAAATGGTAATTACAAGAAAACTGAATTGTGTGCAATCCAGTCAATTTGAAGCTTTGTCATCAATTAGGTTGTGCTAATAAAATACCCACATACAAACACAAAACACAAGAATTGCCAGAACCAAATGTGTTTCCTTGCTAGCTCTTTGCTATTGTCAAATAGGAAAAAGATAATCATAGACAATCTGGTCTGGTCTTAGAAACTAAATCAGGCTGTCGGTTCTTTCCTTTATTCCCCATATCATTTTCTCCTTTTCTTTGTTGCATGTTAGAGAATTTCTGTGTGTTTATTTATTTGTTTGAAGAGCCTTAACATCAAGTCCAATTTTACCTTGTAAAATTGAAATTAAAGAGAGTATTTTGTACTCCACTATATTCACAGCAATTTTTTACCAACATGAGGGACTGAGTAGTTTAGCTAGTTTCAGTTCAAATTATGTTGAGTTCCTTCAATTCAACTGAAGCCTGTTACTCAGAAGATTGAAATCATTTTTTAATTGTTCTTTTGATGCGTGGTGAATTACAGTTTCCCAGTTGTGTATACCACAGACAGTTTTTCCCTGCCAATCCTTGCTTTCTCAGCTGTCTTGCTTCGGTAAACATGAAAAACTTGGGTTCAAGGTCATTGAAAGAACTTTAGAGTGGTCCATTTCTTTGCACAGCAATTGGTTGTTTTCCTTAGAAACTGCTACACTGGCTTGTTGAAAAAGTGAACCACATACTTGATACATTATGTTTAAAGAAGCAATACACAAAGGTTTTGAAGAGGCAAGAAATTTGCTCAGATGGTTATTATGAACATTGTTTTTGGGTAAATAAGCAAATATGAAATTGAAACAAAGCCATATCTTAATTTTTGTATATTCAGGGATAAATTAACATAATAGTTAAATTGAAGCAGCTTTTTTTTGCTTAGGGCTCCTAACAAAAATCAACATTGTTCAGTACTCAAACATCTGTTTTAAATTTTAAACTCGATCCACTTCTTTTATGTGGGCATACTGAATTGCTTCTTTCATCAAGCAAGACAAATGTAATTTTTTTCAATCCATTTTTTGGTCTTTTTCAAATTTGAATTCAAGTCACATCATTTTTACATTTCCATTTCTGAATACATTGATATGTCACCTATGATAATTTCTCTGCATGTGAAAATGAGGATAAATCATGACACTCTTTCTCATTAGTTTTCCCTTTCCTCTCTACAAACTGAAAAGGTTGAAGAATTGGACCAAATTTCACTTTTATTTTTGAAACCTTGGTGCTTTTGGTGCCAGAAATATAGATTGCAGGTGAAAAGCTTTCGTTTTAAACCAATTGCTCAGTTGTTAGCAACACTGTTGACAAAATAACCTAAAAGCTTCCTTTTTTCATCTTAAGAAAAAAAATATTGAAAAAAAACCAGGATACCTTTGTGACATCAAGTTACCGTTTTCAAATCATTGCTTTAGAAATTAATGATGGTTTGAGTAAATTGATGCAGTAGACTTTTTTGCTCATTTATGTGCTGTTTTGATAAGTGCTTAATTCAAAGAGAAATTTCTTAACCAAATTTATTTGAACATCCATTTATTATTATTTTTCGAAGGGACAAAATCTGCCCTTAAAGGATTGTATTGAATCTCATTCTGGAATGAAAATAAGCTGCAACTATGGCTTCTACGTAGTTACTTTGATTTGTTGTTTCCTGGTGACAATTTAGAAACACCACACAACCTCACAAGAAAAAAAGCTTGTAGTGACCATCTTTCTTTCCTCTTTCACAAGAGTAAAAACTGGTTGGCTCAGGTACCCTAGACAGCCTGAAACTTAAGGATTGATCAATGCACAATTTTTTTTGTCTATGGTTTTGATCACAGAATTGACCATCAGAATTGCCTCCTTTTTTTGAATCGTCATCTGTCTGCTTGACACTCGAAATTCCTTTACTAAGGATGCTAACCTTTAAACAGAACTGGCTTGTTAGAATGGAGACTTGACTGATCCTGCAGTCTTTCAAGCCATTTCTGAGTATTGCTTAGCACCCTAAGTTCCTCTTTAAGGAGAAATAAAACCTTAATCCCTTCTGGGTTGATAAAGGGATAGAGATATTAAGCTTGGAAGGCTTAAGTGTATTTCTCACCATTGCTTTAGTTGCTCCAGTCTCCAAGTCTACTCCAGCACCTAAGCCTCAAGATAAACCTGCTATTATTACTGCTGTGTCCACAACTCCCCTGCCTACAACAGTAACAAGCAACCCCCCGCTGGCAACTGTAGCACCACCTAAACCTGTTAGACCAGTCCCTCCCAGTATTCCACCAGTTGTACCAAAGTCCACAGCAAAACCAGTTGTATCTACAGTACAGAAGCCTACCTCAACAAGTACCACAGTTCCAAAACAAGTTGTCTCTTCATTTGCAAGAACTACGGCTATGACAAAGCCATCAACACCATTGGCACCTACCAACACCACACCCACAGCAGTTCTCAAAGAAAAACCACCTACCCCTGTGGCAGAAAAAAGTTTGCCGTCAACTTCACGACCAGGTGCTGTCCTCAATTTAACCTTTACTTTTGGCAAGATATCCAAACTCCTTTCTCCTTAAATGAGTTTCAGAATTATAGAAATTAGTTATGGCAGCATATAAACTACCCTCTTTGGTCCCAAATTCCCTCAGTTCTTGGGGTCATGTTATACATGTAAAGGACCTCATCCTATTGATTTGACTGTAACCAACAGAAGTCATCCTGAAGTCACTCTTGTTGGGTAACACTTCAGGATGACCCAAAGCAGCTGTCTAAATTTTGAATGTTCTGGTCATAACTCCAGGCTATTAATGTTCCCTTGTTTACCTGAAGTACTGAACAGGTCATTTCATTTAACCATGGTTAGATTCCTGTCTTACGGTTTTTCTTTCATTTACAGGGAGTAGCGGACTAACATTTACTGTTGGAGAGTTACCAGGTTCACTTGCATCCATAGGTAAGTTTGGAAATGACAGTTCTTTCTAATGAATTCCAATTGTTTGTTAAACATTGAAATGTCAAGTACTGTAATTGATATAATTTGTTCTCATTTTCAGGGCAAAAGAATGAAAATCAATCAACGAAGAAGGTTGGTTTGTCCTCACTTCATAACTTTGCCTCTGCCCTTCAACCTTGTTTTCCTTACAATGACCTCCATAAGTCTATGAGATGCCTTTCATTTTTCTGCATGGTAGCTGTGAGAGATACCAGTACTTCACATAGACTTGTTGATGATTTTTTCTGCAGAAATTTTTCTTACCAAACTAAGAGTCATAAGAACATAGAAATTACTGAATTTCAGGTAATAAAAAATTTAGTGTTGCTACTTTACATAATAAATTTCCTTGCCCTGCAGGATTCAGCGCCCAAACCCATACGCCAGGTAACTTCTTGGTCCACCTTGAGCAACACAACTTCAGGAGGATCTCGAACACTGTCATCTGCAAGCAGCTTTGAAAAATTTAAACAACAAGCTAGAGACAAGGAAGAACGGGTATGCGAGACATTTAAACTGTTTAAACAAGAATGATTTTATTCTTAAACAATTTCATTTTATGTTCTTTGAAGGGTTCTCTTGGTAGTGTTGATTAAATGCTCGAGAATATTTTGCTAGTGTGACCTGTGGCGAAGCTATGATTCAAACTGTATTTTTACAAGTTGTTGTCTAACCATTCAATAGGAGAAAAACTTTAGAGCTGAAGAGGAACAGAGACGTCAACAGAGAGAAAGAGTGGAGCTTGAAAAACTACGGCAAGCTGAGGAAAGAAAAAGGTAGCTTTTCTGTTTTTTTTTTTTTTTTTTTTTGGGTCAGTTAAAGATCCTGCTATGGAAACTTTTTTGACCTTCTTTAACTTCCTTTGTGCTCTTGGTCCAAATGTAATTGTACACTTTGTTTTATTTTCAGGGAAAAGGAAGAAGATGAAGCTTTAGAAAAAGCAAGGCTAAATAAGGAACAAGAACAAGCTAAAAATGCCCAAAAGATGAAGATAGAACGCATGAGAGAGGCTGAACGACGAAGAAGGGAAGCTGTAAGTATCATCCCAAAAGTTGTGTCTTTGTCATAGATAGCTCTTGATAAGATGCATTAACCCAGCTCTTCCTTCCGATTCAAAGTGTAATAAGTGTCCATTTTTGCCTTCTCCATTCCACTGCTCTTAAATGATTACACCCACTGTTAAGAATTACTTTTCATGAATAAACAATTTTTAAAGTATTTTCTTCTCAGTTAGGTTTAAATGCTGCAAATTTCAGACTGGTTATATAAACTTCCCTAGGTCTCACTGTCACTTAATTTTTCTTTTTGTTGTTGTTGTTGTTTGGAGAAGAGGCATTGCCCCTAAACACAAATCTCGTACATGCTTTTTGTTTGATATGAACAGCTGGCTGGAACAATTGACATGAATCAACAGAGTGACATAATGGCAGAATTTGAGGGAAGCCTGGGCTAATGTTGGCTGTATACAGTGCATCTTGAAATTGTCCACAGTGACTGTTGTCTGGCAACCATGAAGAATTTATCAGTGCTATATCCTTTACTGGTCAAAGAAAGCACAAGACAAGCTGCAAAGAAAGGTGCATTGTGCCTTCATTTGAAGTACTATGAAACCTGAGGATGCCAGCAGTTCAAGTAACGGCCTATAGTAGCATTTGAGAAGAATAATGAACTCAAAAAGTTGGAGCAAATGAACAATTTTTATCTTATTTATAGCTTTTATATGTTGCTTATGGCAATGATCATAACAAAAGACTTTTCTAACTCCAATTTAAATAATTATTAGTTCTGCTAAATAATTGATACAATAGTATCGCACAATTCAGTTGTGATTTGCTGAAGGAAACAGATCACTTTCCCCACATTTTTGACTACATTGAGATTGGAAAGACTAACTAGTACTATTATCTGTACAAGAAGGACATGTCTCTCTAGAAAATACAGGAATGATGTGGTATTCTTTATCATAAAGATGCCTCTTTTTTGCAAGAGATAATTTTGCATATTGACAGTAATTTAAGATATCTGGATAGCATGTTAGTCAAAGCTATTTCTTGTTGCATTTGATGTTACATGAATGAAGAGAATTGCAGGTCTTGAATGTTAAATTTTTGTTGAAAAAAAAAATTGGGTTACCCTAGTGTGGAGAACCTTTCAATTTTGGTTGAGGTCAAGGTTTGGTTAGGTCTTGTCTGGACAGTTTAGCAAGTTCTTGTTGGGCTTAAGGAAACTCCTTGTTTTCAAATTGTAGTGGGCACCGTTTCAATTTTTCCTTTTGATGAACAACTTTTCCTTTCTTTCTGTATATAATTCAGTATTGTTGAAATCTGGCAGAATTACATACTTAAAGAAAATCTCTTTATAATTGGAAGAAAAAATTGTCTCCTTCAATAGACACCATTTTTTATTAAACTGAAGTTGCAGGTTGAAAGACCAGTGAAAACAAATGAAAATTTTAAAAAAATCAGGAAATTCACATTGAAAACAAAGAAAAAAAAATCGAGAAAAATACAACACAAAGACAAAAAGATTAGAAAATTAATGAGTTCTCATTATTATCATTCTTTGAACCTAAATAAGCTTCTATTGGAATTGCAGTATGTGATGGCTGTAGTTGTGCTTGTACACTTTTGCTTCACTAATGAGTAACAAATAAAAACTGAAAACCTCAGAAAAAAAAAAGCAAATAAAGAGAAAAAACAGGGAGACAGTTTGATGTAATGACTGACATTTACAAATACTATAAACACTCTTATTAATAGGCTATGCTGTTTGCCTAGAGCCTTGAGTTTCTAAAAGGCTCCTTCTTCTTTAATCTTTCCCCTGCACCCCTTCCCCTTGACAAAAATTATAGAATGAAAAACAGGGAAAGTGCTAATGCTTTAAAAATCCTGATATGATGTTGTTTGGTTTCCAACCAAGGAAATGCTTACTGTATACAATATTCAATTTAGTGGAGTGTTCGTTCAGAAAAAACAAAACTGTCCTCATTTTGGCTCTCGAAGAATCTTTAGTGAGCCCTCATCTCTTAAAGCTTCCTCTGAAGCCATGAAAAATTAATAATTTTCTGAGGGCCTTGAAATGTTAACAGTATCAATGAAGTCCAAACTAGTCAACCACCCTGAAAGAAAAGTGTGAACATGGAAATTTGTAGGTACTCTAGGTACGTGCAACAAGGACTGTCTAACAGACAGAGGGGACATGAATGTGAAGGTACTGGTAGTAGGTTTTAAGAAGAAACCCTGAAAAGAAAAATCCATGGATGTATTGCATATACCATACTGATTAAAGCAGATTCTTGATTTAACATCTTACCCAACAAAGTGACTAAAACTTGTAGGTTGTGAAGCCCTTACCTGAGTTCAAAATCCTGCAATCTGCTCAAAGTTGAACAAGTTCAACACCTTTAATGATTCAAACCTGGTAACAAACTTGATTGCAACAACAGAGATCAGATAGGGGAGCATTGTTCAAAAGTCCAAAGTATTGCTGCAAAGGTGAATCAAAAACAGCTGGAAATATTTGGAAAACTCGTTAGATGCAGCAGGTCCCAACAAATGTGTAGATCAACAAAATTGGGAAGGATTGAAATGAACTGAATGTTAGAATGACCCTTTTAATGTAAATATCAGTTTTTACTGAAGCAAAATTCAAAATGCTCAGAAGTTTCCTAATGCCCAAAATGTTCTTCATTAGGTGTGAGTGATTCTGCTCATACTCTGCCAATTTACAACTTAGTTCCTAATAGTCTAAATACAATCACCAATAATAATTCACAGATTAACTTGAGATGCCATTAATCTAGCCTCTCCCACCAGCTCTTATCTCATTTCTGTAATGAGTGAAATTACAATGATTTTGTAGGTTAAAACATGAACAGTCTTGGAAACCAATAAATCAGAAAAAACACTTTCGTTTGCCTTACTTATCCCTGATACAGAGACAAAGTACAATTGCTCACATTATATTATGCAAAATTTTGTTCCATGTTGATGTTACTTAATATGGAAAAGCTGTTACTTTATGCTCAATGGTAAAATATATTAAAAATTTGCCAATTGGTATATGGTATATGCAATATATACAGTATAAACTTTATGTACAGGAGAATTTGCAACTTGTAATTACTAAAATTTAAGCAGCTGAAACATTCATAATCATTTGAATAACAATGAACAGATCAGATAATTGTTGTTAAAGCTGTACTCCTAAAAATGGGAAACAAGTAGTTAAGAGTTGCCCTCACCCTTATTTCAAAATCAAATGTCTAAATATTCAAATGATGGAATATCTTATTTCTGAAAGTTCCCTACTTTGCCCAAAGTATCACGTTAAATATTTCATAATATTTTATGTACAACAGCTTTCATCACTGAAACTCAAAAGTTAACAAACTGAAATGCTAGTGATCAAAGTCACCAATTTCTTCAATTCCTTCACTTTCAGTCACCAAAGCCCGCTCCAGAATAACTTGGCCCTCCTACAGTCATTGCACAACAGAATATAGAAAAATTATGATCAGTTTCATTTGTTATGCATTTCCACGATAACATCAAAAGAATTTCCTAATTTTGCATGAAGGAGCCCCCACACTTCTAAGCTTTACAACTGAAAAAGAATGTAAGATAAACTAAATGGAGCATAAATGGTTAAGTAAGGGGTAGGGCCCATGCCCCGATTATGGAGCAAAAACTTTGGGAAAGTAGAGACTGAGAAGAGACTGAGAAGAGACCCAGATGAGGCAGGGTGTGTCTCATGTTAGATGTGTCTCAGCCCAGTTCATTCTGGCCATGCCAAACCATGCATTTGCTTTCCCTCCATGGTCCTATGACTGTTAAGAAAACACTGGGCACTGAACTGGTTGAACCTGTTAAGTAAAGGGTAGGTTGGGTAGGGAATGATCGAATCTTGAAGTCTAATAACTTTAGATTTAGTAACATTAATTGTACCTTGTATTGTTGGCTCTCCTCTGTTGCATATTCCTGAGATGATAAACATGAGTTAAAATAGATAACAACAACAACTTCCTGAATCTACTGGTTTGACTTAAGCTACAGTGACTGAGTATCTGAATTGATTATTGCAATAAAAGTGTCCTACACACTCACATGTTCATGTTGCAGACCAGTATTACATTTAATCAGTTAATCAATTTATTTCCCAAAGATATTTGAAACTATCCTGTAGGCAAATGATTTTCTCATTCTAAAAAGCCCTTTAGTTTTGTTTCCCAAAGATGTGATGATAGAAAAAGACGAAAACAAAAAAAAAACATGGAGTGCTCCCGAACACTTACATACATCCAGCCAAGTTTTGAGTCGCAGTTCTTACAGAAGACATCTCTGACCATGTGCCTTCCAGTAAGCTGCAGAAAGAATTTGAACTAAAGTAAACTTACAGAAAATAGAAACTGAAATTTCAAATTAAGTATAGATTGCTACAGATGCAAGCTATAAGCTTCAGATTGCAAAAAAACGATTCCACAGGCATAGCTAGGAGGTTTTTAAGTTGTATGTGACTGGAATTTAGGCAATGGCTTGTTGTTCTATTGTCATAAATTGTTATTTTTCCTAGTTAAACAAGGTGGCCCTTATAACCTATGGTCCCACTTATATAACTTGCCTCCTTAATACAGAAGCTCCTTGATGGAAAACCTTGACCCTGCACCCTTGGAATCAATTTTAACACTTTAACTTCCAATAGCTATTAAAATGTAACTTCCCCCCAATAACATCCATACATTTTCCAGCAAACACATTAAGAGAATACCCAAACTCACTGGGTAGAATTTGTTGACTTGATTTAATACTGAATTCTTATAACTAATTTACAAGGAAATGTGTAGCATCTAGAGGGGAGAATTAACTATCAGATCATGGGAGCTTAAGAGTTAATTAAACCAGTAATATATACCACCATAAAGTAATAACATACCATTACTCTATCTTGAACATTGCTGAATGTTAAATTAACCCTGTAAGACAGAGGAAATCTGTTTAGCTTTGGCTTTTTCTCAGTCATAGACAGTTGCAAAATTTATATTCATTCACTATCCAATAAAAGACTTGAACAAAAATGAGTCAACAGTAAGTTAAAAAACACTCAGCTATAACAGTAATAAATGGTAATATTTTCACCATTCAATACATTAAAGTTCACATGGCAACCAGGTGGACAATCAGACATGGTTTGATGCTACTCTGGTTTACAGATTTAATGAATGTAACTGAAGAAGTTTCAATTCATAGACCCAACGTTTTGATACTCCTGTCTAGTGCCTTCATCAGGGGTGATCTAGATGCTGCAACAAGAGGTCCTTTTATATGATCTCTAATCAGCTGCCTTTTTTTTTTTTTTTTAAAGGCAGCTAATTAGTGATTGTCTAAAAGGACCTCTTGTTGTAGTGTTTAGATCACCCCTGATGAAGGCACTAGACAGGAGTGTCAAAATGTTGGGTCTGTGAATTGTAACTTCTTTGGTTACATTCATTAAATCTGTAAACCAAAGTAGCATCAAACTATGTCTGATTGTCAACATTCATTATACTTTTAATAGTAAAAATGATATAAGGATTGATTAAACGGATAATTATTTTTTTAAATCGATGGAATAATATTGTAACGTGATGATGTCCAACTGATACTACTTGCTTTGGACTTAAATTTCAACAATGTCGACGATGACGATGATAATGGAAAAAAACAGTAATTATAAAAAATTAAAAAAAAACGACACTCACACTTTCTTGAACAAAAACGCCCTTCCAGTAGCTCCATTGAATCTCTGATTAGAGGGTTAATGATTCAAACGGAAACAAAAACAAATTAATGTTAAATAATCTGCGAAGGGAATGCAGGACTGTGGTTTTAATCGGAAATATTATTTCCAGTCAGAATTATCTGACGAAATTGACACTTTAACAGCTGAAAATAGAATAGAGTAAATTTTCAATTTCAATCATTCCGAAACTCACAAAATTTCCAAAGTCGAAGCATGATTGATAGTAACTTGGGAAAAATCATCGTGAAGACTAGGCGAAAAGGAATTATCAACAGCACTTTGGTATCGTTCACAAGGTAACTGATTGTTGGGGAAAGTTCACATTTAAACGATACTGAATTTTCGATCTGGCGCAAAAAGCGAGATCAGACGTGGGTAATTTGCGCAACGGATCTCCAAAACAAAACAAAATTCAAGAATGACATGTTAAAACGAAGTATGCCAGTCTTCCTCCAATTTATATTCGATCTGTGTAAAAATCAACCCAAGGTGAAAGCCAAGAAGCCAGTATTTATTAGTCGCGTACGTACCATTGATGTTAACTCCGATCTGTTCGTCAAAGCTGTATCGCAGTTCGCACAAGAATACAAAGTGATCCCGCCGGGATGATTGAGAAATATACGACCCATGTTTTTGTGTATTCTTTCTGAGAGTAGGTCTTAGAATCGAACGATATATAGACACAAACACCCGGCCAAGGCTACGGAAGAAGTCCTTTAACTACGAACCTTGCACTGCTTTGTTATGGTTCGCAATTCACGTGACATTAAAGAGCTGGTGGGTTTAAGCTTATATCCCGAACGCTGATTGGTCTGCGATTGTTTTTGTCACTTGGACTGAACTTCCGGTTCTTCCGGTGAACGTTTTGTTTCCGGTTGCGTCCAAGTACGTTCGTCTTCGAGGAACTTCCAAAGGCTGATGAATATTTGCAGTGCGCCATCATCACAGTTTTATAATAATGACAAGTGGTAAATGTATTTTCCCAATTCAATCCGCTTGGCTTAGATTATGGTATTTTTGTTACAAACCATGGTATGTGAGATTAAATAGCTAAGTCAAAAAGAAAAATCCTGATACATTCTCTTTTTGTACAAAATAGACAATGGTTTCCTCCTGTTTCCTTGTACTAGTTGAGAGGAAATATCTCTAGGCCAAGCATTGTTACGGTTTTCTTCTTCCAGTTTTTTCATGTTCTCAGTCTGAGAGAACAAATCACTAACAACAGAAACAAATTCCATAAATCCATTTTATTTCAATGTATTTGTTAATACATCTCTTTAATAAGTACACCTACAAAAGGCCATCTTGACACATAAAAAATTGCTGCGAATAATTTTATGAGATAAACTGATGCCAGTGAAAGATCTGAGAAAATGGCAAGATTCAGACTCAGTTGTACCCTTGCAATGTGCAAAAGATTTGTCAAAATTTTCATTAAACATGCATATCAAATTTGATGGTCATGAGGAGATAATCATCAGAGACTCAAAAGGTATCTCTAAGGGAATGTCCACAAAGCATCACACTTTTAGTTTCTGGTTGTTCAATCCCTACATTTTTGCAAAAGTTTTGAATGGTAAATTATTCCATAAATAGTTTTAAGTCAATCAATGCTGATCACCTTGCACTTAATCCTAAGCAATAGGCACAACTCCTATAATTAGACATGACCAGTGCTGGAAAAAACTATTGTTTTTAAGAGGTAAAGTTGAAATTTTGGTAAAAGTGGTTCTGTCAAAATGCTTTACTGAAAAGTGTTGAACTGAAAAATTCAGGCTGGACACAACAGCTCTTCCACAATATTCAGTAATGAGACATTCAAAAACTTGAATTCATCATACTATTTAACCATTTGTGTAGACATTGGGGTCATTGCAATTTCCAGCACTAGCTGATTTATAATTATCAATAGTCATTTGAAGAATGATCAGACACTGATCACTCTTGTTTAAATTAAGGTGAACCACAAATGTAAAAGGCTTGTATTACAGTGCTGTTCAACACAAATAAAATGTGTGAGAATTAATGCAAAGAGACAGCCTAACATAAGTATTAGGTAAATCTCACATGAAGAAGCCTAAAAATTACTAACTTCTTTATTAAATACTTTGAATACTTTGAATTGCATTTAATTAGCAATGCTAAATTATGATTCATAGTTTAAATAGAGATTAGAACTTAGTATGAATAAAGCTTCTCTTGTAACCTAGTTTTTTTTACTTTGCTCTGTACAAACTATACATACAAGTGCTTATTAAACCCGACAGCAATGTTATCTAAGATATTTACAATCTTTTTAATGGCACACACTATGTTACAATTGTGTTGAAGAGTGGGAAGGGGCAGTGTCCAGTTAATTGAGATACCAACAACAGAAGCTCAATAATGCAAAATTGATTTTAGAGTTCAAAGAACAAAATTATTCATCTTTGAGGTATCACTGAAGTGTAATAAAATGAAAGTATATTTTGTTTGGTTTTATTTTTCACGATACAATCAATTCAAATCATATGACAACCAAACAATCACAGTGAGGGTGTCATGGTATGTTGTAGTTCACATTGGAAGTGACTGTATCATGAGATTCAAGGAAACAGTTCATCATTGTTGTACTTCACCATTTTGAATAATCACAGTTAGCTACTGTATCTAATCATTATGAAAAACTACAACTTTTTCTATGATATAAAATCAAACTGTATAACAATCTGACATTACTTTTTCTCAAGAAATTTGTCTATTTACTACCTTGGCTTCATAAATGCCCATAATGATTCTCACCCTTTAACTGTTTTTTAAACACATCAGAATGCAACTAGTCACCAATTTCTTCAATTCCTTCACTCTCAGTCACCAGTGCTCGCTCCAGAATAACTTGACCTTCCTGAAAGTACAAAATGTTCCTCTTTCAACATGTATTACTAAGTTATGCATCTACAACATTTTAACCAAGTATCCATGATCATGCAAAAGTGAATATGAAAATAAAACTAACCTTGTACTGCTGGCTCTCTTCTGTTGCATATTCCTGAAATCATAGAGAGAATGGTACAAAAGATACATATACAGTTAAGTACACATTAGTTGTTTGAAAACAATTTCAAAGTATATAATATCTTTCCAGATACCTAGTAGTGCATTCATTTGCTCACTCCTTTCTGATTTTTTTTGTAGTTACATAGATATCAGCTGAACAACATTTGTAAACAGACATAAAGGTAACAGTGACTGTCACTTACATACATCCACCCCAGTTTTGTATCACAGTTCTTGCAAAAAACATCTCGGACCATGTGCCTTCCAGTAAGCTATAAAAACAAACATGTAAAGGTTCAGTCAGAGTGTGAGTCAAATCATGGTTCAAAAAGTTAATAGATTGGGCTTTTGATCCGCCTTTAGGGATCAGAATATACTACTACTACTAAGGCTGTGGCTCTGTGTGGAGCATAGGCCATCGATGACCCCTTGCCATCGCACTCTGTTCTGGGCTAATCTGCCTGCTCCTGTCCAGTTTGTACCTTGCTGCTTGAGGTATCAGAATACACTAACAGAAAAATCTGAATTAGCCTACCATTACTCTGTCTTGAACTTCACTGTAGGACAAATTCACCCTAGGATCATAAAAGTAATCTGAAATTAGTGCTGTTGACTCAAAAGGCCAGAGGTTCCTGTTACATTTGGAGTGAATGTAAGCAGACTTTTGGGGACAAGACTGTTGGGTTGCCATTTTTTTTTAGGTATCCTCCTGAGTCAGTAACCTTTAATTTGGGTAACCATTACCACAAGGTATGGAATAGACATTAGGTTGCATTAAATTATATTTCCTGTCACTGATCTATCAACATGGAGCTTAAGAAAAAATAGTTTCTCTGTAAGGTCTTTGCCTTGATACAGGGCTAAACCAATAATTGTTTAAGTATTCAAAAAGTGTTTTATCTGAATTATGGTATCATTAATTTATAAACAAAAGGACAATCAAGCACACTTACACTTTCTTGAAGAGAAATGCTCTTCCAGTAGCCCCTGTAAATTTCTATTGGTATTTACAAGACAATGAAACAAATTAAGTGTTTTTTCAATCAATTAAAACTCTGAAGTAAAACAATCAAGGCAAGAGTGATTCTCTTCCAGAGAAATTGCTGGAAGATTATGTGTCAACAAAAGTAACTAATTTCTATCTGCGGAATGACATTTCATCCTGTACTTATGGAGAACAATTTTGAATACAGTAGACTGTCTGTTTGGGACTACTTAGCTAATCCTAAAACTAATATAGTAAATAAAACACAAATGAAAATTCCAATGGTATTCAGTTGTTTAATGACTAGATCTTGAGCTCCAGATTTTGACTACCTGATAATTCATGAAAGCAACATCTGAGGGAGGGAATAATCTATTGATTTTATAAGTAGTTCAAAACTGGCTGGCTCATGTTTGTATTTTATTTTGTTTACAACCACACACAGTTAGACTACTCGCTGTAATGATGACCTATCATGGAATAAAAAGCGAATAGCGTAGCTAGTAGTATTTAATGCAGAATTGAAAAAAAATAAGAGATAAGAGAAATCTGTAATTGGAGAGAGGTGAGTGGCTTCTGAATAAATTGCTACTTGCTAGCAAACCGTTTCAAATTTTATGGTTATTATTAACATCAAAATGTAAAGGAAAAAATGGACGACATATCTTTAAGGGCAATTTTTTAAAAATTGTTATTAAATAGCCCCGCTAATCTTGAATTATACATTATTAATTCATCTCAGCAGTTGATATAAATGAAGAAATAAAGGCATAAAGGGAACAAAACAGTGACTTTCAAATGTTCTGTTATCCGAAACATAAACATGAGTGTTAGCTAGGTTGATAATAGTTCCACTGAGCGCACCAGGTTCAATGCGGAAGGTTCAATTCTTTCCAAAACTTTTCATTGCGTGCAAACCAGCCACCAAAAAATTTAAATTACTTTACGTAACAGCCAATGAAATGCCACTATTCCTCATAAGAGAGTACACAAAGCCAATATAATACAAATAAATTTCATTACAATGTTGAAAGCGAATTTCTTAATTCCTCGAGCGACAAGTATTGAACGGAAAAGTAAAGCATCACGTAAAGAAGGTACTCTATTGTACTTCAAATCTAGTATGTAACTCAACAGCGATAGTCCTTGAAGAAAGATATTCTCCTTGTGAAACTTACAAGATGATAAATCGAAAACATCAATCTTAATGTTTATTTTTTTCCTGTCACTATTCGTAGCTACGCTTACCATAGATGTTAGTTGAGATCGATTCGTCAAAGCAGTGTCGCAGTTCGCGCAAGAATAAAGTCTAGCTCCTCCAGGATGAGCAAGAAATATTCGACCCATGCTTTTTTACTCTTTATGGTAGCAGTACAGACTATAATCTTCAGGAATAAGCAGTGTTTACAAAAACTAAACAGCGGTCCAACTCTTCTGCCGCGAACTATTCTCGCACGTTTTTGTTTTGGTCTACAAGGCACGTGATGACAATGTGCCAACATTATTGGCCAAAACTAGAGGATGATGTCACTTTGCAGCTCAAATTAAAACCCCGCTCTCACCCGGCCGTTCCGAACACAAAAGTCTTCGTATCGAGAACCCAGGAAATACAAGTATTTCCGCCAGCGTAGAGACGTTGGGACATTCTGCGGCCTTTTCAGACAATGTTACACTGAAAATCCATATATATAGGGAGCAAATAGAAATTGGAAACGGTTTATAAAGTGATACTTAGGGGGAGGGGAGTGGGGTAGAAATATTTGCGACATCGGAAGTGACGTAGAAGGAAAACAAAGAATGTAAAAAAAGAGATCCTAGGAACAGAATAGCGACATAATATAGAGAAACTTTTTAAGTTCTTACACCGAGAAGAACCCCAGCTTTCAGGATGCGTTCTTGCTTTTTCTTTCGTTACCTAGCCCCCGAAGGTGTCTCCCTATCTCGGTCGATTTTTTTTTCCTGACTTCGTCCGGCAAGCGCACCAGTTCATCAAACATTGTATAACTGTACACTAATACCACAAACATGATCACAGCCTCCAAACTGTAGCCTTTTCAGTTGCAATCTTCTGGTCTGTTTGTTGGCTATAGTATCCAAGGAGAATTTGAGGGGGCTCGAAATGAACATCAGCGATATAAAATATTACCTGGCCCGACTATTCATCAGTGCTTATTTCTTTGTTCTAAGTATTAAAAAATTGCACCAAGAACACACTGACCAACGAAGGTATGTCTTACTTGGATTTCAACCTGTATGACTACAAAAATGACTATGAAAATAAAACAAAATGGAAAACGAGAATCAGGTTCCCTAAGAAGACAAAATTACACAGGCAAGAAGTAAGGAAAATATTCCAATACGTTACGTGTTTCTCCCTACATTTCTTTCGTGCTCCAGCCGCTTTCTGCGTGCTTTACAACAGAACAGAGCACAGACGAGGGTTCTTTCATTTGCCAGGTAATAAGTCTCAATTAACTGAACGTGTCTTTATGAGCTCGCAATGGCACTATCCAGGCGCCAATTAATGAATGAAAGCGCATGGGGCGGACACCTGCAAGTGGACTTTTTTGTTTGTTTGTTTTTCTCCGCTTGCTGAAGTCTCACACCTCGCGTTTTCTTATTAACGCTCGCCACGTACTTTCCTCTGTCGCCTTAAAAACACAAAATATTGGCGCCTGTTCCACATGTTAATGCGCTGTCTTAGAAAAGGCAACTAAGTGAGTGGATTTATCTTAAACTGGTCCTTGGTTTGGGCGGTAAATTGCTCTTTCTAGGGTTGACTAAGAACTTTGAACAACCTTTCAAATAGGAAAGATGGTAAATAGTGAACTCGGCAAAGTGATAGAGGAAATATTCACACTTCCTGCCTCTGTCTTATTCTGGTCACACTTATGACACTTTCGATATTCGTTTACTTAGGCTGTATGCAGGACACATGTCACTCGTGGACCTTGTAATGGTGTAGCTTATTCTATTTTCTCTGTGGCTCAGTGGTAGAACATCAGAGCGCGAAATCTGCAGGTTTGACGTTGAATTCCCCATGGGAGCTAAGATGCTTTTATTTGTCCCACGCTCCCCCGCAACCTTTCAAATATATTTTATCATTATTTTTCTGTACCTATTATTATAATTATTAACTATTAGAACTACTGCAGCTCGATGCGCTGTGCGGCTGGTCACTTAGACGATAAAATTAAGTAACTAAGTTCCCATGTTGTTCTCCTAGGGTGATAGAATGACAGCCTATTCAATTTTTTTTGAGCACTTTTCATCTTGTTTTCCTTCATGGGAAAATAACAATGGTTTCATTTCTTCTGCGTTTTTTTCTTTCCCTTGTGAATAATACAGTGAGTAATTATCATCTTTGCGTTCTTTTTGTTAAGCTCCCTTCGTTAAAGGAATTATTTATTCAAACAATTATTCATTTATTTACGCAATTTCAAAATGAGGCCTTAAATATATTTCTTTATTGTTTTTTTAGAGGGCACGGTAACGAATCTTGCAATCTGATTGGTTCTTAACCCGGTCAGTATTTTCCTATCTCTGCCCACGGGCCACGGTAACGCTTTCGTGAGTCGCCGAGTACATCCCAACTTTCGTTGTCATTTTTCATAAATATACCTCGTTTTCCGGCTGGGCAGTATTTTAAAGCAAACACGTCGGTCACTACCTCAAGCCGATAAATAACTTATGAATCCTCTCTTTTCTCTCTATCAAATCACTTTGGTTGACAGAAAAATATTGGTTTCAGAATGAATTTGTGTAAGCAATAGTGTCATTACGTTGGTTGACAAGCGGCCTAAAAACCGTCTGCAATTAATTTTAATCGTTCACAAAAAGTACCCAGAAAGTTGAAACGTGAGGTATTTGGTTACAGTTAAACTGAACGATGGAACTTTCATTCATTTAATATCTGAATTTTCTCGAGCAATTTGTTCATAGTGAAAGAGCGAGCGAAGTTTTAATTTAAGTTCTACAACAAATATACGCTCCTGGTGAGTCTTTCCAATTCCGTTCAATTTGAACATTTGTACCTTAAATTGCACAACAGAAATTGAAGGAGTTTTTGAGAAAAGGCCGCATTACATTCCCTTGTGTCTCGTTGGAGTGTGCCGTTCGAATTAGTTTTTGTGAAGGAAAGATCAGAGTTAAACACGCCATTACAGCAAACAAACGAGCAAACTCTCACAACTTCAAAATAGAAAAAATGAATTTACTCACAATTACTTTCCTCGCCGTTTACTTAATGAACAGAGGTAAATCTTCGTACATGAATGAATGGTCGATGAGAGTGAATAATGCTTTCCGTCAGATCATTAACTGATTTTGAAGAAAACATTGTCGTGACAGTCCTTGCAAAACTAGTTCTGTTGGTTTTCAAATGTTCCTACGATTTTTTTTTTCTTGCGCGCTCTCTAATTGACAGGTGTCAGATTGTGACAGATACTTGTAAAAATAATGTTTCAAAGTTTGTTTGGAAGCCTTTTAAATCACCTTTATCGTTACGGAAATGAAAATGTTTCACTGAGGCATCTCTCTTAAATTTGCATCACCTCTATTTTAACTACCATTTACTCACTCAAAAATTGTTCAGTTTATGGAAGATCTTGCCGTATTTACGGCCATAAATCATTCGGGTTCTTTCGGAAAGAATTTCGTCAAGTTTAAAAACAATAAATATGTTATTTACCGGCTAAGGGTCGGTCCGTATGGTGAAAAACTGTGACCTCGGTCACAGTTTTTCACCATACGGACCTCCCAGCCGGCAAATAACATATATTTATTCATAACAGAAATCTACTGCTTTCAATTATATCAGTCTTTCAAATTAAGAGTAATTTCCTGATCACATAGTAATTCCTAAAATTTAGTAGCTGTGAATTTGTTCATCTTGTCACATGCCAATCCGTCACTAACAATGCTCTTCAATTTAGTTTGTTTTTTAATTAGCTGTATGAGCGTGCACAGAACTCCGCGCCAAATCTGTGACGTAGCAGCCGATTATTGGCTGCAGTTGTTTATCCATATTCATGAGAAGTAGTATAATTTTCAGCAAACCACGCTGTCCGTCGTGGAGTAAAGATGTGCTGTTCGTTGTGCTAAACATAACGTTCCACCCTGAAAGGAAGAAGACACTGGACCTGTAAAAAAGCAACGAAACCACTCTTATGTCATTAAATAGCAGGTAAGCATTGTCTTTGGGAAATATCGCCATAAACTCCTTCAGAGTTCTAAACGAGTCGTATTATCTCAGTTCAACGACGTAGCATAAATCCGTTGCTCGGCCTAAACGGCTATTCAACTCGAAGTTAGACTGAATTAGGGTATCGGCTTTGAGAAAAGCAGGACTTTTGGTTGTAAAATATTTTCAGCGAAGTGCTAAAATTAAAATGTTTTGCTTGCTAAATCAATTGGGGACTTCATTTTCTATTAGAATGCAGCCACGAGGAGGTCTTCAGTGGTCTTTGCTTCATTGTAATTAAAATTTACAAAATTTCTCATGCTCTCCCTTTTTCTATAGTTTTGACAAAGAACGAAAGATTTATACAGAGTTTTCATTTTTCAGTTTTCTTCCGACTCACGGAAAGTAAACATTCCCTAATCAAATTCATATTTTCTACTTTCAGGAGGAACACTGTTATAGAAGAAATTTTCTGGTCAAGAGAAGATATTCCAATCACTGACGTCTTAGTGGATACTGCGAAGATAAGAACTTAAAAATTATTTAGAAATACCAGCAAAAATGGTGACCCCTCAGATGTCTAATTGTTATACGAAGTCTTCGTTCTCTCGCTAGTTGTAATGAAACGGAAAAAAGTGATTACATGGTAACTGATAGTCCTCAATTAGCCACCATTTTTGAAATAGTTTCTTACGTTACAGATTGTTATGTAGACTCTGAGCGATCATTTTATTAATTTGAACAACTATCTATAATTTAGTGTAATTTAACTCAGATAATGTCGTTGCATCGTGCATCGAAATAAAGATCGAAGCAATTGGAAACTGAAATCTTGACTACGGAATGTTGACTCTTAAATTATAGATTTCGAAGCTCTGATCGCTCATTTTTTCGGTTTGTGTAGCAATTAGTATCACAGTTATATCTTAGTTAATGTTACACAAAGGTGATATTAAGATGGCACTGTAACAGATTACTTCAGCCGAACAAAAACCAAATGAAATCTCAAAGTGAAGACTTTTGACGACTTTGACTAATTTTTCGTATTTTGTAATGTCTTCAAAGATTGACTTTGAAAAGTTAGTTTACAAACTTACAGAAGAGTCCTCACAACAAATTAATATAATCATCGACACCACACAAACGACTTAAAAAAAAGACTTAAAAAAAGAAGACCGACACAGTCACCAACAGACCAAACAGGACAAACTAACCTGAACAACTGGTCAAAACCGACCAATCAACGGATGATGGCCATTTGAGTCTGGCAGCCACTTAACTGCAAAACTAACTATTCAGTTTAACAAACCAAAGTTGTGATGTTCGTTTTATGAAAAATTGTTCACTCGACTCTGATTAATTCTACTAACGCTAGTCAGTAGTTTTGACAAAACGCCATTTCGTACTTCACGATTGACAGCTGAATGATACAACGAGAAAAAGTTGGTCAAAGACACGTCGATTGAATCGAAAATTTATTCTCGGAATGAATTTTGTTTAACAAACAGTAACAGTATCAATTCACTAATTTCCAGTAGAATTATTGGTACATTCGGCGAACAATAGCAAATAAACGGCGAACATTTCGAATTGAGTACGAAAATCTACGATTTCCGAAATGGTCGCCATGTTGTGACGTCATGTGGTTGTCAAATTTGATAACCATCCCGACCCTGTCAAAATGGAAATTTAGGACATTTTAATTCAAAAAAGAATTTTTTTTCATACACGAAGCACGAGTCTATTGCAGTGCCATCTTATATCATATCCTTTACTTTGTGCTATTAACTGGGTTCGGTTTGCCTTTGGAAGTAATGCATGCTTTAAAACTCTTATGCCTGGTCAACAGCTGTTTCTTTACTTTCTCATAAACTAGTTTTAATTGACTCCTTTTTACGACGATGAGATAGAATTTCGTATTTCGGGAAGATTGGATAGAAATCAAGATAGTAAATTGTTTCACAAATCATTGACATATAATTTATACGAAAATCAACGTGAACATATACAAGCCAATCTTTTGACCAGTAAACAATAAACAGATCTATTGGCGAAGATTTGCTTTGAAATCAGAAACGCAAATCAAACAAAATTTGAGAATTTGAAGAATTTGATAGTTAACCAAATCAAAATGGTTGTCGTGTTTTCTTGTTGAATACTTTCAGATATTGATGACGAGATTCATGGAAATTTAAGAAATATTTGCTTATTTAAAATTCACATTTATACCCCAAGCACGTTGACTTCACGAAACCTACGCGCAAAGCAAAAATGCAAATTAGCTATATTCAATTTAAAGTTTATAGAAAATAAATTAAATTATTGTGTTTTCGCTTCGAAAAGTTATAATTTTTTTTAATTCCTTATTGCGATGGTTATAGTTTTTGTCATTTATATAAAATTTTTTATCTTTTACGAAATTTCTAAGTAGTCCATAGAACTTGTAAATTAAGTCGTATTCGAAAAAGGTAACTTGTTGTCACCCTTTGACCAGGCATTCAGTTTTAAAATATATCGAGGTTAGTTTATTTACTCTTAATTGTAAGTGGAAGGAAGATCTTTTGTGCAGTCAATCGGTGTAACACAGGAAAATATAAAAAAAAATGTTAGCAAAACTATGAAATTCCGATCCTCAATTTTAGTTTATAACTACAATAAAACAAATTGAACGCGTTGCTGACTTGACCTCTAGGAACAATTCGCAGCAAGATTTCATTGTAAATAAATCGGAGCATATTTGTCTCTGTCATTACCCCTTTGTGACTTAAAATAAACTCAGTCTGCTCGCAAAATCTTTCATAGACATTTTTGGTGCTTATCTTGCCTGCTTTCTGTGTTACATTCGAAAACTGGCGGCTTTAAAGATCTTTTACTCCGTAAAAACATCGATATCGTGGCAAGCCATGAGCTTACAAAAAATGATTGCATTCAAAAACACACTTTGAATTAGAATTTTATCATAATTAATACTTTTTATCAGACAGACGCTCGGCTTGCCATGATGCTTTTTCGTAAGAAACTTCCACATATTATTTCGTGCAAAGAATTAAAGGCTTACCAAAAGAAACAAGCTAAGAAATTGAGGAGTAAAAATTGTTCTTGACTGTTTCGATATTTGTTAAGAGCGAAGGAGAATTGGTGTTTATTGATCCAATTTTTTTGCATGAGATGTAATAACTGATAATTTTTAGCGGTGATTTTTGAAGGAAGCCCTATTTAAATTTTTTCCGGACAAGTTGCCAGGGGAAACTCTGTGCAAATTGGTCCAAATTTTCTCGCCAAAAGTCTTTGTATATATACGGAAAAATTTTGTGACACTTTTAGTTGAAAATTAACTTATGATCAAGAGATATTAAAAACAAACAAAAACATACTGTATTGATTCCAAAACTGTTGTGGCTTGTTGAATGATTATTAAGAGACAATAAAAGTTGACATAAAAACTGGTCAATTTATTTAGTAGATGATAAAACAATACAACAAGTAAACAAAATTAAGTTTATTGGCAATGTATACAGCTAATTTCTTAAGTCTTTTGGCGGGAAAATTCGCCACACCTTAACAGTTGTTACTTACAGAGTAAATAAAGAAAACATTGACGAATGTGTACCTAAAGCACCAGTATTGTTCTAAGTTTTTCGGCGGGAAAATTTATCATTTTACACAGCCCTTTACATTGATTCAACCGACAACATGTGGTTTTCAACTATCCAGTCCTTGATTTTGGTGCTTGAATTTAAGCTCTGACACGAAATGTTGTCGAAGGAAATGCGCTGCATCTGTTTTGTACCTCTGAATAAATCTTGTCTTTCACTTGGACCATAGTCTTTATTTCTTGTTTAATTCGTGCTTGAAGCATCTGGGATTTCTAATCTTTCAGTCTGAAAAAAAAATCAAAATAAACCATAGATTAAAAAACGCAATAGATTTTCACTCTCAAGCGATAGTAGTCCAGGGTTGGTTTGTCGCAGAAAAACGTATTTTGTAACGCTAAAGAAGTAAAATTAAAAGTAATTATTTAAATCTATAATTCTTGTATAACCACAAATTAGCCTAAACATAACCTGGATTTAACGATAAATTTGATATGGTCATTGATGAACATTTTAATAAACACGAAAAATTTTGTTGTAGCTGTTTGCGTCGAAATAGCTTCGAGTTAGGTTTTATTTTTTTAGCTTTTCGCCGTTTGATTTCAGGAATCAAGCTATTTAATTTTAGGCTGAAAGTTTATAATTTCAGGCAACAACAAGAAAGTAATCTAAAAACTCGCTAGTAATTCCTCTGAGATCGCAAAAGAATTCACGTGTAATAACTGCATAAATTAACTTTTCCTTGCATAATATAATCTCTGATCATTTGCAGAGTGTCTATTTTAATGAAATACTATCCTCTTGTTCAAATTTTCAACGAAAAAGCCATCAAAGTAACAGAATGTAATCAGAATATTCTTACAAGCTCCTGTTCGCACCCAATCCTGTTGACAGGAGCATGTTAATGTAAATCCTGGTGCGCGAGATCGAGAATTCGTTAGAGCCGGTGAACATACGAACAATTAGCAATTATAATGGCTGAGAGTTACTTTTATCAAGATGGAAAACTGTAAATTTGGATTAAGTTTGCAGTAAATTCTTTATAGTTTCTGTGCTTTGGTGAACAAGTGTAATCCAAAAATGTTTCGCAACGTTTAAACTTTCCTATCAGTTTTTTTTTTCTCATGATGCTTTTTCAAAATAAAATAACTTTAAGCCGGCAAAATTTACCCAGATCTAACACAGGAATAAAAAAATAAAAAAAACACGCAAAGAGTTTACAATTAACATGTGTACACTACAAGGGAATCTTTTACTTTTACGAGAAATGGTACGTTCCTTTTTCTTAACCAAAATAGCTGACTAAGTTCCCGATGTTCCCTTGTAAAAAATTAAAAGCAAGTTTGAGATTTGTGGTGAACGAAACCCGCGAACAAATCGATATATATCAAATTTTGGAGCATGCTATTTCAATTTGTTTTCAGCTTCAGTGAGGTTCTTAATTTGGTTTAACCGTCAGCCGTCCGGTGGCCTTAAATTTTTGTGTCAGGCGTCAAAAATGCAAACCGATACTAACCACCAAACGGTTTAAAGAATCTCTTTATTTTAACTGCTTTCTAACGACAGTTTTAGATCTGGGAGAATGTTTATAATGGTAACCTAGTCTCCACATTTCCAAAAATGCTAAATTTACCGTCTTTTCCACTGATTTTCACAGTTAGCTTATAAAACCAGCAGTTTGAAAATATTTTAAATATTTAACTTAATCCTTTAAAATAGCTCACTTCATAGATAACTTGTCTTTGTCCACGTCACTAGCAAAGAGTATGTCACAACTGAGATCACGCCTAGATCATGTTGAGTGCCCTGAAAGCTGTCCTTAGTTTTTATCACAAAACTTCTCATCGGGAGTTTTTGCCAGCATATTACTGAATGATGCCCTCGAGATACTGGCGTTTTTTATTTCCTTTAATCTACGTTAATATTGCTAAAAGTAAGATAAAAGACAAACGTTACCTTCAAATGAACGAGAATCCAAAAGGTGCACAAGACACTAGCGTATCAATCCTATGAAAGGGAATTGGCGAAATACTGACGTACCTTTCCAAAGCAGGAGTATCCTAAAGATGTGCGAGATACTAACGTAACAATCCAATTAAAGAGGATCCTAGACGTGCACCAGAAAATAAAATACTAATCCTATGGAAGAAATTGATTAAAGGGAGAGAGTTACTGATGTAACTATTCCATGAAAGAGAATTTAAAGATGCATGAGATACTAACATAACAAGCCAATAAAAGAGAATCCTAAATGTGTGCGAGATACTAACGTAACAATCCAATGATAGAGAAGTCTTAAAGTGTGCGAAAAGCTAAAGTAACAACCGAACGAGAGAAAATCCTAAAAATGCGCGAGATACTAAGTAACAATCCAATAAAAGACAATCCTAAAAATGCGCAAGCTACCAACGTAACAATCCAATAAATGAGAAACCTAAAAGTGAGTAAGATGCTATCGTAACAATCCGATAAAAGAAGAATCCTAACAAGCTTTAGATGCTAACGAAACAATGCAATGAAAGAGACTCCTAAAAGTGCGCGAGATACTAACAAAACAATCCGATGAAAAAGAATCCTGAAAGTGCGCAAGATACCAACGTAACAATCCGATGAAAGAAAATCCTAAAGTCCGCGAGATACTGACGTTACGATCCAATTAAGGAGATTCCTAACAGTGTATAAGATACTAACGTAACAGTCTGATGAAAGAGAATCCTGAACGTGTACAAGATACTAGCGTAAAAATCCAATAAAACAATCCCAACAGTGCGCAAGATACTAACGTAACAATCCAATGAAAGAGAATCCGAAAAATTGCGTAAGATACTAACGTAACAATCCAGTAAAAGAGAATCCAAAAAATGCGCAAGTTACTAACGTAACAATCCAATGAAAGAGAATCCTAAACGTGTGTGAGATACTAACTAGCAATCCAATGAGAGAGAATCCTTAATCTGTGCAAGATACTAACGTAACAATCCAATGAGAGAGAATCCTTAATCTGTGCAAGATACTAATTATATATATATAATGTAACAATCCAATGAAAGAGAATCCTAAACATGCGCGAGATACTAACGTAACAATCTAATGAGAGAGAATCCTTAATCTGAGCAAGATACTAACGTAACAATCCAACGAAAGAGAATCTTAAACGTGCGCGAGATACTAACGTAACAATCTAATGAGAGAGAATCCTTAATCTGCGCAAGATACTAACGTAACAATCCAATGAAAGAGAATCTTAAACGTGCGCGAGATACTAACGTAACAATCTAATGAGAGAGAATCCATAATCTGCTCAAGATACTAACGTAACAATTCGATGAAAGAGAATCCTAAACGTGCGAGAGACACTATGGTAACAATCTAATGAGAGAGAATCCTTAATCTGCGCAAGATACTAACGTAACAATCTAATGAGAGAGAATCCTTAATCTGCACAAGATATTAACTTAATGATCCAATGAGAGAGAATCCCTAATCTGCGCAAGATACTAACGTAACAATCCAATGAAACAGAATCCTTAATCTGCGCAAGATACTAATGTAACAATCCAATAAGAACGAATCTTTAATCTGTGCAAGATGCTAACGTAACAATCAAATAAAAGAGAATCCGAAACGTGTGCAAGATACTAACGTAACAATCCAATGAGAGAGAATCCTTAATCTGCGCAAGACACTAATGTAACAATCCAATGAAAGAGAATCCAAAACGTGCGCGAGATACTAACGTTACAATCCAATGAAAGAGAATCCTTAATCCGTGCAAGATACTAACGTAACAATCTAATGACAGAGAATCTTTAATCTGCGCAAGATACTAACGTAACAATTCGATGACAGAGAATTCTAAATGTCTGCGAGATACTTACGCAACAATCCAATGAGAGAGACTCATTAATCTGAGCAAGATACTAATGTAACAATTCGATGATAGAGAATTCTGAATGTGCGCGAGATACTTACGTAACAATCCAATGAGAGAGAATCTTTAATCTGCGCAAGATACTAACGTAACAATCCAACGAGAGAGAATTCCTAATCTGCACAAGATACTAATGTAACAATCCAATAAAAGAGAATCCTAAACGTGCGCGAGATACTAATGAAACAATCCAATGAGAGAGAATCCTTAATCTGTGCAAGATACTAACGTAACAATCCAATGAAAGAGAATCCTAAACGTGCGCGAGATAATAACGTTACAATCCAGTTGAAGAGAATCTTTAATCTGCTCAAGATACTAACGTAACATTTCGATGAAAGAGAATCCTAAACGTGCGCGAGATACTAACGTAACAATCTGATGAGAGAGAATCCTTAATCTGCGCAAGATACTAACGTAACAATCTAATGAGAGAGAATCCTTAATCTGCGAAAGATATTAACGTAATGATCCAATGACAGAGAATCCCTAATCTGCGCATGATACTAACGTAACGATCCAATGAAATAGAATCCTTAATCTGTGTAAGTTACTAATGTAATCCAATGAGAAAGAATCTTTAATCTGCGCAAGAAACTAACGTAACGATTCGATGAAAGAGAATCCTAAACGTGCGCGAGATACTAACGTAACAATGCAATGAGAGAGAATCCTTAATCTGCGCGAGATACTAACGTAACAATTCGATGAAAGAAAATCCTAAACGTGCGCGAGATACTAACGTAACAATGCAATGAGAGAGAATCCTTAATCTGCGCGAGATACTAACGTAACAATCCAATGAAAAATAATCTTTAATCTGCGCAAGATACTAACGTAATAATCCAATGAGAGAGAATCCCTAATCTGCGCAAGATACTAATATAACAATCCAATGAAAGAGAATCCTAAACGTGCGCGAGATACTAGCGTAACAATCCAATGAAAAATAATCTTTAATCTGCGCAAGATACTAACGTAATAATCCAATGAGAGAGAATCCCTAATCTGCGCAAGATACTAATATAACAATCCAATGAAAGAGAATCCTAAACGTGCACGAGATACTAACAAAACAATCTAATGAGAGAGAATCCTTAATCTGTGCAAGATACTAACGTAACAATCCAATGAAAGAGAATCCTAAACGTGCGTGAGATACTAACGTAACAATCCAATGAAAGGGAATCTTTAATCTGCGCAAGATACTAACGTAATAATTCAATGTGAGAGAAATCTTAATCTGCGCAAGATACTAGCGTAACAATTCGATAAAAGAGAATCCGAAATGTGTGCAAACTACTAACGTAGCGATCCAGTGAGAGAGAATCCTTAATCTGCTCAAGGTACTAATGTAACAATCCAATGAGAGAGAATCCTTAATTTGTGCAAGATACTAACGTAGCCATTCGACGAAAGAGAATTCTAAACGTGCGCGAGATACTAACGTAACAATCCAATGAAAGCGAATCTTTAATCTGCGCAAGATACTAGCGTAATAATTCAATGAGAGACAATCCTAAATTTGCGCAAGATACTAACGTGGCAATTCGATGAAAGAGAATCCTAAACGTGCGCGAGATACTATCGTTAAAATCCAATGAAAGAGAACCTTTAATCTGCGCAAGATACTAACGTAACAATACAATGAGAGAGAGTCCTTAAGTTGGGAAAGATACTAATGCAGCAATTCGATGAAATAAAATCCTAATCGTGCGCGAGATACTAACGTTACAATCCAATTAAAGAGAATCTTTAATCTGTGCAAGATACTAGCTTAATAATTCAATGTGAGAGAATCCTTAATCTGTGGAAGATAACGTAACAATCCGATGAGAGAGAATCTTTAATCTGCGCAAGATATTAACGTAACAATCCAATGAGAGAGAATCCTTAATCTGTGCAAGATGCTAACGCAACAATCAAATGAAAAAGAATCCGAAACGTGTGCAAGATACTAACGTAACAATCCAATGAGAGAGAATCCTTAATCTGCGCAAGACACTAATGTAACAATCCAATGAAAGAGAATCCAAAACGTGCGCGAGATACTAACGTTACAATCCAATGAAAGAGAATCCTTAATCCGTGCAAGATACTAACGTAACAATCTAATGACAGAGAATCTTTAATCTGCGCAAGATACTAACGTAACAATTCGATGACAGAGAATTCTAAATGTCTGCGAGATACTTACGCAACAATCCAATGAGAGAGACTCATTAATCTGAGCAAGATACTAATGTAACAATTCGATGATAGAGAATTCTGAATGTGCGCGAGATACTTACGTAACAATCCAATGAGAGAGAATCTTTAATCTGCGCAAGATACTAACGTAACAATTCGATGACAGAGAATTTTAAATGTGCGTGAGATGCTTACGTAACAATCCAATGAGAGAGAATCCTTAATCTACACACGACACTAACGTAACAATCCAATGAGAGAGAATTCACTATCTGCGCGAGATACTAGCGTAACAATCCAATGAAAGAGAATCCTACAAGTGCGCCACATATTAACGTAACAATCCAATGAAAGAGAGTTCTAAATATGCACAAGACACTAACGTAACAATCCGATGAAAGATAATCCTTAAAGTATGCGACATAATAAAGTACCAGTCCAGTGAAAGAGAATCCCAGAAATGTGCGAATAACTAACAAGAATCCGACTAAAGAAACTCCTTAAAGTACGCGAGATACTAACGTAAAAATCCGATGAAAGAGAACCCTAAACGTGCGCAAGCTACTGACGTAACAATTCAATGAAAGAGAATCCTAATAGCACGCAAGACACTAACGTAACAGTCCGATTAAAGAGATTCCTAAATGTGCTCAGGATACTGACGTGGCAATCCGATGAAAGAGAATCTTATATACGTGTAAAATGCTCGCGAAACAATCCGATGAAAGAGAATCCCAAACGTGAACGAGATACTAACGTAACAATCCAATGAAAGAGAATCCTAAAAGTGCGCAAGATAGTAACGTAACAATCCGATGAAAAAGAATTCTAAATGTGCGCGAGATATTAACGTACCAATCCAATGAAAGAGAATCCCAAACGTGCGCAAGATGCTAGAGTAACAATCCAATCAAAGACAATCCTAAATGTGCGCAAGATAGTAACGTAACAATCCAGTGAAAGAGAATTGCGAAAGTACACAAGATATTGAGGAAACACTCATTTTTCGTCTTAAAAAAAACAGGAACACCTAATATTGTTTTTAACCAATACACGTCAACCGTCAAAGGCCCTGAAATTTAGCCGTTAACCGTCAGAATTTGACTGATAATTTTTACGACATTGCTATATAACCTAAAAAAAAATTTTCTTTATCAGTTGATGATAAACTGTAGAGGCACTCCGAGATGCAAACACAAAGTTTTGAAGTGGACTATTTCAATTTGGTTTTCGGCGCAAGGGCTCAGACATTAATAATGATTAGGCTTCAAGATTTTTAATTGAATCATGATGAAAAAGTTCGATATGAGTTGGTGATAAAATCTTTTAGCCGTAGCCTAGGGTAGTATTACGTTTATAAGTGGTAATCCTTGTGTGAAGCCAAGCTAAATCCAGGTAAACATTTTAATGCAAATTCAAGGTCCCTGGGCAGATACGAAACATGCTAGGCTAGAGACTTAAACCTTGTAAAATGTCTGCATTTTGCGAGTAAGTAATCTCTTTGAAAAGATATAGGAGTAGTTGGGTGATCGATATCAATATTACAAGTATTCTCTAATCTTAGAACTTGAAGATAATTTGACAGGCTAAGCCGTTGCTATGGTAATTTGATGGGTCAGATGGATTGTCATAACATGCACAATAATAACAAAGTATTTATTTGACACTGGTGAAACAGAACTGCTCAAAATTGAAACTGAGCCACTTCAATCAGAAATAGATCCAAGAAATCATTGAAGAAATTGATTCATGTTTAACTAGTTTGCAGTTTTACCTCATAATTGATTGAGTTGGTTTCGGGAAAAATTTGCTAAATCCAGGTTAAATTGTTCAACGTAGACGTATAGGCTTCGATAGCTTCTTTATAATAAAGAAGGTTATCTAACCTTGTTGGGGGTTGTCGTGAATTTCTTTCCTTTCTTGACTTTCTTGATTTCGAGATGTTCTCATTTTCTTCTTATACTGCATGGAGGAAAATATAGACAAATATATTGTGAATACGTTTATACGTAAATGCTTTTCAATCTAATGGTAAAATTTCCGCACAGCCCCATACTATTGTAAAACAAATCTGTTTTCCCAATGGCAATGTATTGTTTTAGTCATTGTTTTCTCTATTCAAGAACTGAATGCATAATGAAGTATGGGGCTGTGCGGAAATTTTACCAATCTAATTAATAAGGTCAACGTCAGGATCGAAGATCTCATTTAGAGCCACCACATTTTCTGCTAGCGAATTTAATGTCCTTTATATAGTCTTATTAAACAAAGGTTTTAGAAGATTTCCTTGAAATCACTATGTAAGCATTCGGAAACAAAATGTGTCATCAATTTTCATTAATTATCTATCAATTTTGTATCCCCATTCATAAGTATTACAAAGATGCTACTGTTTCGATAGGATAAGGAATAAAATATAATGATACGAAATAGGATTTTTTTGTGTTGGTAAAAGCAAGAATAGAGAAATAACACGATGAACGTTTTAGATCAACACAGTACAATCATAAAAGCTAATGGAAAAACATTTCTGGAATGAAAAGATAAATAAGTAAAAAGCTGTAAGTACAAAAACATACTAGAAGGAATTTCACGCGTTGCCACTTAAGTCACGTTCAAGAAGAACTATCATGGCGTCTGCCGCTGAGGAATTGTCTTACACTGCTCTGTATGCAATACGCTCCTCTTACATTTGACTGTGTTCGTTAATTTTGTAATAGCCACAACAAGAAAGACGAACACTGTATTCCTGTCCAAATGTATCTTTCCATAAATGATTTACCTGAAGAAAACTTGTGACAAAGTGGAAAGTACGAATTCTCGACATGGTGTCTGAACCAATTGATCCAGCATAAGAAACACTCGCCGACCTGGACGGAACAGACAATATCCAAGGTAGTAGGATGAAAATAACGTGTTTCTTGACTCCAGAGAAGCTAAAAAAGACACTCAAATCTCTTGAAGATCGTAAACTCTTTCCACGTGCAAGACTGAGCGCAAATATAAATATTAATTTTGAAAATTATTTGCAATTCAAATGAGTTTTCGGACTTCAAAAGGCGGGTTCAAAATAATCGACGCCGTGTTCTACGATCTGATAGGTTCAGTTATAAAACGAAGTAGGATGCCTTACTTAACCCTTTACATCGTAATATCAGTATCTATATTCTCGAAACTCTTCTCCATACATTTCCTATGGCACTGACAAGGAGAATTCGCTTAACAATCAAAGCTTTTAACATTGGCGATCATGATTCCTTTATTTTCATGATCTTCATGAATGATTGGGCATTACTGTAAAGAGAAATCGTAAGCTGGTCACTCTTAGGGGTTTAAAGGTTAAGAAATGCAGATTTTTTTAACCAAGTAAAGTTCAATAGAGAGCTGCAAATAGTGTTGAAATTCAGAAACATCAACTTGAACTTAGAATATTTTGCTTGGATAGCATTTTTACGTCATTAAAGAAGTACAACCTAGTTCATGAAATTGGTTTAGTCGTAAATTTTTTTTCACTGGTTGTTCAACTTTCAGTTGAGCTAAACAATCACTGACAGAATTGTATTCAGAAGGACTGTGGCCAATATTGAATTGCAATGATCGTTATCTACTTTTTGAAAGATTTTGAGTAGCGAAGAGGAAGGCTAAATACAGCTGTACTCTGGACTCTGCTACTGTACTCACAGTTCTCTTCAAAAGGTCCTAAATCTCATAGGAAGAATTCCTTAACGCCACGAGTTAAACAAGAATGAGATAAATAATAAATAGTGAAAAGTTCTAAAAACTTTAAAGATTTTCTGAGAATAATGGTTATCAGCCATTCATTGCTGTACAATTTGTGTAAAAACAGCACCAAAGCGGGCATCCTATCGCCAAAGCATCGCAAGCAATGATAAAGCTCAACTCGTTACTGTTCTTATTTCCGATTGTGAACTTTGCTACCTACCCACGTCAACAGCAATTTAGATTTCTCACGTAGGGTGATTTTAATACAAGTGCTACCGTGAAAGTAACTTTCAAATGATGTTTTACATTCTAGTCTAGGATAGGGACGTCTCCTGCATCCTCTCTGTATTGGTTATAAGAGCAAGGGGACATAAAAGAACCCCCACCCCTCTCGCAAAGAGTAGGGAAAGTAGCTCCCGATGTTGTGGTCTTGCCTTGTCATTGTTTGTACAGAACCCCCCTACCCCCATCCCCATTTAAACCAGCTTTAAAGATGAACTGGGCTAGCATGTCTAAATATCGCAAATAAATAAGGAAACGAAAATGTTGCAGTCCTTATTTGGTGAACATTGCTACACAGTTTATTACATTCTTTTTACTTTCTCTTATTGCTAACATTAGACAGATGACTAAATCACTCACGCTTTTGCACATCCAGTATAGTTAGTATAAATTAAAGACACGTCATGTTTACGTCTTACAATAAAGATACACGTCAGGTAAACCTGTTTTGGAATACACATACTTCAGTATGAAATTCAAGAAAGATTAAAAGAAAGATAAAAATTGTTCAAGAACTTTATTTTCTACGATGAAAAAGAGCAGTTATGTCTTTGTCGTGCTAAGGCAGCTGGATACATTCTCTCAGAGCTACGATCGGCTTCATTCTGAGATCTCAAAAACATACTTTCCCTCTTTGAAGTCAAACGATTTTCCCAAAACGCGTCTGCCATAGCTAGCGGTATCTTCAACATTGTTTGAAATTTGCAGTCATTTAATTACTTTGATCCAGTTTTTGCATCAGGGCTGTCTTGTGCACCTGAGATGACAATCTGTTGATTGACATCTTCATCCACTCAATAACGTCACTGCTGGACACTGAAGGCCTGGTTACCAAGTTCAGGCAAAGAACGAACAACTGATCCAGGCAGACAACTGGTGCAAAGGTCATCACATGACAAAGATGTCCAAATACGGATGCTGTTACCATCGCATTGGTCTGAAACGAAACAGAGACCACACTTCACCATACTTTGCTATATCAGTTTAAGACACCAGCAAGTATCTAGTAAGCCATTGTGGTTTATTAGCTGAAAAAAAAAACTTACAAGAATGACTTCTCGGTGGCAAATGCCGAAGTTTAAACATATCTCAATAGACCGGAATGTAAACTTCATGGCAATGACAGAACAATTTTTGACCAACTTTTAAACCTTATACATTTCTTCAACAAGTCTACTTTGTGGTTACAGATGGGAATCGAAAAAGAAAAAAAAAAAAAAAAAGAATGTTTTACTTACGTTTTCATTCACAGCTTCTTTTATTGCGGTGATATAATGCTTAATGACGTAAAGCCACACATGAGGGGTGGCCCACGAATTGCACAAGGGGCTACCAAGAGTTTCCATCATATTTAAGAGCAACGCAGAAAGTTCACACACATCTGAAACTAAATAAAAAAATTCCTTATAATTAATAATCATTAAAATAATTGTCTTATCTCAAGGCCTCTTTCTGATTAAATTCTAAACCCAACTAGAGAGAAGTTTCTGTTGAGAAATCATTTTGATTGAGGAACGGTACAAAATGTTAGAACTGATTGAAATTAAATAGAATCCGTTGCGTTGAACATTGATTATTATTACTAGGGGCGTAGCCAGCCTAAAGCCTACTTAATCTTTTTTCCTGCCCGCTTGACTTTCATATAATGACTCTTGCAAATGTTGAAACAAACATTGAACTTTCTTGGGGAATAGGCCTACAAGTCTAGAAGCTGGCTACGCCCTTGATTACGATTCCCTTTAGTTGCGTTGGCGTCTGAGATTAGGAGTATTCATGTAAGACTGTTTATAAAAACAATGAAAATAAAGTTTTAAAAGTCTCCTTGTCTCTACTTCCAAGCACTTACCTTGACCGTCATCTTCTGTTTTGAGGCACAAAACACCACTAAAGGAACAAACCTGGCAGAGAAATACAGAGAAATGACATACAAACGCTTTGAAGCAACTCCAGTTTTGGAGAGTAACAGTCGATAAAAGAGGACATTAGAGAAAAGCAGTTTTCTAGCCCTGTGATCAAAATCAGTTCTGGGTTTAACCATTCAACATTCACTTAGACATTAGGACTATTTGACAGCATTCACTGAACACGGAGTGAATGATAGGTCATGTATGAATAACCAGGTGATTATAAAAGCAGCTGTGTTTTCTTCCCTGATTGAGTAACATCCAGAATTACACAGCAGCGACTTTAAAACTGCTGTTTAAATATTTCAGTCACTGAGAACTCAACCGAAGATTTCAAGGGTGATGAAGTGGCGCGATTGGTGTTAGTTTTGAGTTTAATATTGGAGCGATGGAGGTGTTTCCTTGGCCAATCACAGAAAAACTTAAAGCAAAACCATTGAAGTCCTAGATCACTATAGACACTCGTTTCGTTTCATGTTTCAGTTACTAAGTTTTGCCTGCCCTTTCAAATTTTTTGGGGTCACTTTGCTTCTAACACAACTCTTCCTACTCCAGTGTTGTGTGCCATTAAACCAAACAACGTCACGTGAAAAGATTTACCGGAATAACATGTCTCTTGATAAGGAACTGACACACTGCAAGAATTCTCTTCCACTCTTTCCACGTGCAATGGGGAAGAATCTGCAAAGCACAAAAAACTGGGCTTGTCAACGAGGTCTAACTCTCATTTTTACTTGAAATTATTTAAAAATTAGATTACGAGCTCGATATTTCTATCGCAGGTCAACTGTCGCGTCGCACATATAGATCTAAGGAATTATTTAATGGTTTTCGTATCTTAATCCACAAGTCGTCTAAAACTTAGCAAAAACAAAAAACAGGCTAAGGTTCTAATTCAATTTTGTTTACAACTTCACAATGTTAGGTAACTCATTTTATTGACTGTCTATCACAGAATAGATAGCGAGTGGCGCTGCCAATCAGATTGCAACATTTGTGATGCCGGGAACGCCCGTAGATTTACACTAGAATAGAATAGAATAGAAACTTTATTAAAGTGTCAAAAACCGTCTAGCCAGGGAACAAATCCCTTACTAATTTAGGGACACCAATTAGGGGAGAATATACAAACTAAAAAAACTATATACAGTAGTAGGTAAAATATCTATAGTTAACTCATTAAGAGATTTATAGTAAAAAATACACAGAAGTCAAAATAAACAAAGAACAAATCTACTGAAGAAGATAATCACTTTTGCGTGGTTTCGATTTCTCGTGTACAAAAATTTACAGAAGGGCAACCGTTTCATGCGGATTAAAAAAAACGAAGACTAAAAATTCCTAATAACTGTAAGGTAATTTTAAGTCTGAACATAAAAATGACAGGCATGACTACGCCAGTTTAACTCAGTTCTAAAGTATACCGCAACAGTGGGCTTCTGATTAAATTCAAATTACCATCCAGAATTTCACCAGGTATTGTATCAATCATTTATGCATCCTTAAAAGTATAACGGTGCCCATTCATGTCCCTGGTTGAAGAGAGGCACTTTACATATAACGTGTCTTGCCCAAGAACACAACACAATGTACCAGACAGGTCATAACTTGGGTTTGTAGATCAGGGTCCAGTTATATAACGGGCGGATAACGCTATCCAACGGATAAATCGCTATCAAGCGGATAAGTGTTAACAAAACGTACTAGGCTATCCACCGGATAGAGATTTGTCCAGTGGATAGCGTTATCCACCCCTCGAAAAACCGTGTCCAGCCAACCACCTCAATAGCTGCCCAGCCACCCCGCCACCCAAACCCTGACGACACTGGCACAGCTGGAAAGAAAATGTTTCCATACCTGCACTAGGCTGATCACTACTCGTATTCTAATGTCCTCCGGTTCACTAGACAGCTTATTTGACACAAATCTCTCCAGAATACATTCTAAAGCAGTGTCTGACACACGGCAGTATTCAAACAGAACTGTAAACACACCCTCAGAGCCTGAAAAACAATAAGTCTATATAATAAAGTAAGGAACATCGCCGTCAAAACGCCTTGAAAATAATTGACTTTGTATCAAAGTAGGTAGCTTATTTTGTCACTTTCTGCTTAAACAAAACAACAACCAAAAAGAAAATCCTAGCATAAAGAAGTTGAGATCGAAAATAAGATGACAACACTGCAAAATTGTGTCAAATATGACCAGTTCTACAACATTTTTAGTAACCTTAGAAATTCAAGGACTTTTTCTCTTTTACAATGAACGGCTTTTATTTTCCTTTTTCTTTTCTTGTGTATCTTTTAATGTCTTTTTAAGTAGTAGTTCTTCATTTCTATATTGGTTCTAGTATAATTTAATTAAGTTAAATTTAGTTCAATCAATAAGAAAATCGACACGCCTCGAACAGCATCTGCTATCTACAGGTCAAAGTAGTATTTTTTTGTATGTTAAATTTAAGGAAATAAATATAGCGTGAAAGTGAAAGGTAATGTTTATCAGTATCAAGTGAAACAGGTGGTGGACTCAAAATTATGGGCCACTTATGGCTTTTTGCAGCCCACAATTATGGTCAAACCAAGACATAAATGACTAGTATCATTGAGAACCCTTTGCTAACGTCTACGTTTTTTAGGGAAGAGGGGAAGACAATTTTACAACCATGATGCCAATGTTCTGTTGAATAAACTTTAAACGTTGCAGAGAGTAGTAGCATACATCAACACAAACATTCCATTGCATTGAAATGGCAAAGAGCTACTGTCATTTCCTATCAAAGACGTGCAGAATACCGAAATTTTTTAACCTATTTGGATATTCCATGCGGGCTTTGACATGTCAGAAATTCAGCAGATAATCTTTTAACCATTGTGAAAGATCATTGTCTCAGTCTTGCAGAAATATGATATCACTGGTGAATCTAAAAGAAATATAACTAGTCACCATATGCCAAGTCTTCATCTACTGTCCACTTGTCTCCAGGCTCCAAACATACCATCAATAAAGATGGAGGAATTGCCAGTTTGTACATTGTAGATGCTGCAGTGAAGAGTTCGTCCAAATGAAGAGGAATAGTCCAGTCTGTGAACAGAAAAATGCTCAGTACCAACAATTTTCAATCTCAAACCATGATTTTACATTAAAGCTATAATTCTGAAGTCACAATGCAATGATTGATTCTACTCTGTTAAGTAGATTTGATTAAGTGTATTCTACAGTAACACAAAATGTAAAGATTTCTAATTACCAAATCCATCCCTTATTCTTTTTAACAGCCACTCTACAGCTCTTGCAAATGAAGGATTGATTTTTATAACCTCTAGACAGATTTTGATTTCAATGTCCAAAGCCTTGAGCACCAGTTCCCTTAACTCTTCCATCTCTAGCAGAGAGAGTTCTGGGGCCATGCCTTTCCAAAATACATTACAATCATTGAGCAATTCACAGAGGCAAATGATGATGGTAGGCAAATGCCTTTTGAGGAGGAGTAGATGGGGTACGACAGAAACAGTTTCCATTGCTGTATCAAGAAGTTTGAGGGCAAGAACAGTGGGAATATTGTCTTCCATGTTGCTGTTGTTTAAAAATGGTAACACAACTGCTTGTATGAACTCCTGGACATCAAGTAGCTGTGAAGAACTTGCCTGCAAGAAAAAATGGGAGGGGAAAAAAAGAGAATAATTGTTGTTGCCCATGAAGTGCTATGGCAAAGTGGTATATTATTAGACATTCATGATTAGGCTATGTTCCACAGGGCAACGATTAAACCTGTTGGTGAAAGGAAAATGAAATGCTGAGTAGGTGGTCCACAGACCCTGCCCCACCTAACATTGCTGTTGTTTAGAAGAGCTGCTTGTATGCAGTTAGAAAAAAAATACCACCCAAATAGTAACTTGGTGAACTCCAACACTCCAGGAAAACCCTCAATAAAATGCAAATCTTCAAAACCTGCTTTTTCCCTACACACAAGCATACAAGTAACAAGGCTGACTTAATTATAGATTTAAAATGGCATGCCAGCCAGCTCAATAACTGACTTCTTTTCACACAAATAATGTTATCTCACTGATATATTACTGTATGGTGGATAGGTGATAATGAAAACTCCTGCACACATGACACAATGATTTCCAAATGAGTACTTTTATTTGTTCTATTTGTGCAAAAAAGTACTCACAGTCAACATAACAGCTACCATTGTTAACAGGTTGCTCTCCTGTTGTCTTGATGACACATTCACTGTGGTTGCGATAACTGCCTGGCACAGTAATGTTCTCGAGGAAGAAGATTTGTTGTATCTCAATACACACAAATTAGGAAACTTTTGTAATACCTGCAATAAAACCATATTTTTATTGATACTAAAAGACTAATAATGAAAACAACTATGGTAAAACACACAATAACATTTATTCAATATCAGATGTTAAATTTTATCTATTATGAGCAGCAGACAAGAAAAGAATGATATGGAGGTTTGATTGTTTCTCATGAAACTATTGAAACCATTTATCCACAAAATCTTAACACAGTGGCATTTAGAAATGAGTTCTTCCTGAGCAGATAACTTCCAACTGGTGAACATGTTTCTCACAACAAACTCTGTCATGGCTTAAAAAAAAAAAAAAAAACAATCTGGTTGCCCAGGACATGGTGATTTCCCTGCTTGGCGAACAGCTTATCTTAATTACTTGTCAACAAGATAAAGTGTTGGCAAGACCAAATTTTAATCCCTCAACTACTAGAGATGATGAAAAGGTAGGTTCTCCTCACAATTTCCATACATTAAACAACAAATAGACCATAAGAATAAACAACCTCATCAGCCAGATGGTTGTTTTTGATGGTTGTGTCTATTTTTATCCCATCTCTGTATCATGAAACAATCTCCAACCATCAACTTACAGAACAAATAGCTTTTGTGTGAGCCGGACTCTTTATTCCTTCTTGCAAAGCCTTGTTAAGAGTCAAGGGCACTGATATCAGAGCAGCTCTTGTCAACTCTTTTGTTGAGGACTTCAACTGATCATCACTGCCAATATCAGTATCAATATCAATAAGTTTATTGAAGGTCAAGATGAGCTCAAGCTGAAAATTTGCTCTCTCCTCTGCCATGAACCATGGATGGAAAAATATTGAGTCATTTTCAGGAGAAGGTAAGCAGCTTGACATGAAGAAAGCATACTCTATGATCTGTTCTTGAGCAGGGTAAGCCAGATTGGAATACAGAGTCAACAAGATCTGAAAAAGAATTTAATAAAAACAACATTCAAAGACAGAAAACTTACTGAGACTCCCATAAAACTAGCCTCTACTTTATATGTGACCAAATTGTTATAATTGTAACCACTTTTTATGATGTAACAAAAAAATTAAGGAAAAATTTCTTTCACATTTTACCATCTCTATAACCCTTTCCATCCCTACATCAGTATGCATATTCTCCATACTGTTCTCTCTACATTTCCTAAGGTGCTGACAAAGAGAATTTGTTTAACAGTCAAGAGCTTCATCAGTTGGTGATCATTTCCTTTATTCTCATTACCTTAATGTGTGATTCAGGGTTGACAATGTAAGGAGAAATTAGATGCTTGAGTCACTCTTCGGGGTTCCAGGGTTAACCTGATCTCCTTTTTATTGTGACCAAGGTTTTATAAGGGGGGCAATCACAGTTAACAATTTCCCTCCCAAAAGTGACCAAAAACAATTCATCCCTACACTATCAATAATTATATTTTCAAGCTAAAAAGTGACCAGAAAAAAGGAAAAAATATCAACCAGGAGAAATGCATCTCCCAGTCCCACTTTACTTCACACATGTATGAATACATTTTAGACAACTTGATGAATAAACCAAAGTTGGCACAGGGTGTTGGAAAAATTTAGAAGTAAATTTAGTTCTGGATGAGAGATTTTATAATATCAGCCTTTAGAGTAGTTCTTAATTTTTTTTGCTCCAATCCACAAGTGAACAAAAATTTCCAAGTACACTAAAAGTCATCATAGATTCCAAGAAGCTGGGGGTATCAAAAGCAGATTTATGTCCCATCTACTGATGAAAATTCTGTTGTGGAAGGGCCATGGAGAATATCTGGGGAAAAACATTTGGCAGGAGAATTTATACTAAATTTAGGAGTCTGTGCAAAGGCACTTATTTCATATTCAACAACAATGTCATTAACCATCTAGCTTACCTCCTTCAATTCTTTGTAAACCACATCACTACTTGTGTTGTCTGCACAAAGGCTCTGCCTTTGCATGTAGATGATGTCTATTATTTTAAGCGCATGTTGAGTCTCACTTATTTCCACAGCATGGTTTCTCATGCATTCTAACCAATCAGAGTCTCCATGAAATTCCTCTTCACTCAACAGCCAATCAAAGCACTCCTTGTAACCTTCCAATCTGTTATTGACTCTTTGCAAATAGAAATGGAATTGATCCTCTGTACTTTCCGCTTGAAACAGCAGCAAATCTACAGATCCTGAAAGAAAATGTAACAGATAAGTATGTTATAGAGTAAGACACACTTTGGGTGAGTTTGTTCCTTTTTTTGCAAAGAATTATGTCACTCTGTTTATGGAACCAACAAACTACCACAGCTTATTCTTACCATGCTCTAAATAAGAGTATCACATACTTTCATTACTCCTGAATGAGATTCTAGTTCATCACAGTTTAAAAAGAAGAACCAGTGGGAAAGTAAGGCAGTTGTCCCAACATGACTGTGGGTCAAAATAAGGTAAAAATGTATGCTACTGGTATCAGATATTTGTCCAAATCATAGACAAGAAATCTTTCATTCAGTTTTTTATTCCTAAATCCTCAAAACTCTTGAATGGAAAATCTTTTTTTGTACTTACCAAGTGGAGAACTGAATTCCTCTTCACAGCAACTTTCCTTAAAGTCCATCAACTCCCCTTGCTTTAAGCTATTAATCCAGTTAAGCTCTGCCTCTGTTGCATACTTTTTCACATACTGCACCAAACCAGTTTGCAGATTCTTTGCCTGCTTGTGTAATATATCATCTTGAGAGTGTGACCCAATGCACAAAGCCAAAGCATAAAGCTTAATTAACCACCTGTGTAAAGGCAGCCAGGAACTGGAGTCTAGTTCGCCAATACTATTGTCAATCAAATCACCTTGAATCCAGTGTGACACCTCACTCCAATCATTTATTATCACTTGACATAAAAAGCTAAAACAAGCAGTACATTCTGCTGAAACAACAACATCCAGATGAGGCTTGTGATTGCCAAAAGATTCTGTCTTTTCATTGTGTTCTGATTTGCTACCCAAAGTTTTTCTGTGATCTTGAACTTTATCTTTCTCTATTGTAAAAGGTTGGTGTTTGCAAGAAACACAATTTTGTAGCCAACAGATTCCGCAAAAAATATTACCATCTGTATTTGAACTATCTAGTATAAAGTCCAAACAAGTGACATCTGTAAAAACAAAGTCAATTACACTTTTCAATATATTAAGCTGTGCAGCTGGCCAGGCAACAAATTTCCTTCTAAGAAGCATTACACCCTCCAACAACAGTAAAGAGCATGACTTTTCTTTGCATGTTTTGTCCAGTTTATTATCTTCATCAAGAGATGGGTGATGAAAGCTTCTGGACATGAGCAGAGAATTGAAAAGACAGAGGAAAGAGAGAGATCCTCACAACTGGGTTCTTGAGTAAGGACTTTAATGATATCCACCAAAAGAGAAGTCATATTGTATCCATCTAGTACACAAAGACACTGCAATAATAGAAGGAGAAACAGATTATCAAAATTTTAACACCACAACAATACCAAAAATACCAAAATTGGAGCATCCATCTCATGGTAAAAATTTTTAACCTTTTAACCCTAACATTGTGATGAATATCCTCCATACTGTTCTAAATACATTTCATAGGGTGCTGACAGAGAATTTTTTAAACAATCAAGAGCTCCTTTGGTTGGTGATTATAAGCAATTATTGGATGAGGTGGAGCATGACATCATGATTTATCAATGTTGACGTCTGAGGTACATGTGTCTGCTGAAGCCGGATGCTGAGGCAGATAACACAAATATGAGGTTTGGTAATTCATGATATTATGCAAAAACCAAATTTAATAATTGTTTCATTATACATTTTTTAGACAAACTGAAAAAGAAGACACTTCTCCCTGAGTCTGCAAACATTTGAGAACACTACACAGATTAGGGGCTTGGAAAGTGGGTAGACTTTAAACTTGACAATTTAATGACCAAATATTTCTTGCAGATATTGAGTAATCATATTTAGTTCACATGTTATTGAATATTGACTGTATGCTCTCGGCAAATCAGAGTTTTCGTAGTAAGTCTACTGTTAAATAATTTTCCCTTGTTCTTGTTACCTTAATGCTTGATTCAGGGGTGATATTTTATGGAGAAGTTAGATGCTTGTCACTCCCAGGGGTCACTCTTGGACAGCTAGTGGTACTCTTTGGAATCTCAAATTATGGAGAGCAGAAAGACTGTTCATCATATTTTTCAATGCCCCCAAAATAAATTATGTGATTCCTGCGGCCTACTTCTAGATCTGTATTAACATTGATAGGTTTGAGGAGAGTAAGATTACACTCAACCGTAATATAAAAAAATACTTCGCACGGAGACAACAACCAGCTTACTTTTCCGAAAATTGCAGGATGGTTGTCTTAAAGAATAACTTCAATCATACCTCGACTAAAAGCTCGTTCCATCCCACTTCCTGTAGCAGCTCGAGATAGAACTCGACACCCATCCCTGGCAGAGGAGGAAAACTGTCGAAATAATCTTCTTCGCGAGAATCGTCAAACTTAAGACCGCCATATGCTTTAAGCAGCGAAGCAAATATCCAGGAGTGAATCTTAAACTCAAGTCTTCTGACTTTAACCTGGGGCAACCTGCCTTTGTCGTCCACAAGCAATTCTCCAGTTACTTCTTTGATGGCCTTTGAAACGATCTGAACTGCTCTTGTGCCCTTGCCTTTCTCCAATTTGGTCAAACTTTGCAAACTTTCAGCAAGAAAAAATGCAGAGTGCACTATAACCGTCTCTGGGCAGTAATTCATTACTTAGATTACATATCTAACCAATTTTCAAGCGTAAATAGAAATTTCAAACCCTCTGTCGGCAAAAATTAACTTAGTTGTACTCAGCGGGTAAGCATCTGGAGCGAAATGTGCTGTGCGAGTGTCATTCAAAATTCTGAGATATTTCGCATGAGCATACATGACCTACAAAATGAAATGCAACCTGTTTCCCGCGCTAATTGCAAGCATTAGTCAGCTTGCATATGGAATGTACGATGGCCGGTAAGAACAAAACAGAGTCACAAAACCTACAACACAATCACAAACTTAAGTCTGTGTTTGTGTTGTAGAGTTTTGTGTTAGCGTTGCGGATTTTGTGATTCTGTTTTAAGTTTGTGCTTTTGTTGTAGAGTTTTGTGTTAGCGTTGCGGATTTTGTGTTTGTGTTCTAGAGTTTTGTGTTAGTGTTGCGGATTTTGTGATTCTGCTTTAAGTTTGTGTTTGTGTTGTAGAGTTTTGTGTTAGTGTTGCGGATTCTGTGATTCTGTTTTAAGTTTATGTTTGTGTGGTAGGTTTTGTGACTCTCTTTTGTTCTTACCGGCCACCGGAGGAATGCCTGCTGATAACTAATGTTTTGTAAAACATAAGCTAATATTCCTCGTTTATATCGCTTCTATCAGATCTTAGTATGATTCATTTCCTTCACACTTGACTGGAAACGCTCGATTGCACTCTCAGTTATACAAAGGTCCTGCCATCTGGCTTGGGAACCGAATAACATCTTCCCGAGTGTGATTTGGAGCTATCGGACGAGGAGTAACTCTTGAACTGGCTTGGGGGCCGTGAAATTCGCATTTTGTTTTTGCTGTCTTTTATTTTCCCCTTTATATCATAGTTTTTTCTCTCTTTTTTCCTCTCTCTTTTTGTGAGCAGTTATCATTTCTGAGCCACTGTGGTATTTTATCTGATACGGTTTTGGCACGTGTCGCTTACTTTTTTTCGTTTCTTTTTTTTTTTACGAAATTAGTCGAAATATTTTCCCTCTTTTTATATAATAATAATAATTATTATTATTTATTTATTTTGTTACTATTTTTTACAATTGTTCATGTTGAGCGACAGTTGCATAGCAATTTAGTCTAAGATAGTTTCAAATCGTCGTCCATCAGTAGTTAAGTGAATTTTACTTATTCACAGATGAGACCAATCTGTTTTATGAGCACAATATACTAAAAGCGCTGGAATCCAACCTTGAATAATGAACTAGTTCATTTCCATACCTGCTTGAGTGCAAACAAACTGTCGCCCGTGGACTGAATCTACTAAATTCACCAAGTGAGTAAGTGGAAGCTAATGGCACTAAAATTGTCTGGTCATATTTTCTCATTTGTTACAGAGGGATGTTTCTTGTGGTGATCGAAATTATTAAGCCGTCTTTTCCTTTTTAGTCTGGATGGCATTAAAATTGATATGTCTTATCTTTTTTTTTATTTCCCGTAGATTCATCCTTTACATCTTGCAGAGAAGTCATTTTTTTCCATCAGAGATCTCGAGGAAATACAGTCTACATGCTCCAAACTGACATTGGTAAAATTCATTTTTACTGTCTCATGAGCAGCTCCAGAATTGGAGGATGCGGAGGCAGGGAGTGGACGCTGGTCATGAAAATTGACGGCCGCAAGGTATGAAACAAATAAAACCCGACAATGATAAAGTATCACAGAATGCAATAAAATGTCCAAGTGAGATTCACAACATTGATTTATTCTCCGAGCACAATCTGAGGAATTACATAATTTCCTAATGTTAATTCCGCAAGTAACTCAAAGTTTAAAAACACACTTTCTTGGCTATTTATCTGATCACATCGTCTTCGGTCTCGCTGGGTTCTCGTTTCTGTTATCATCTCGATTTATACCAAGTATCTCATTGGAAATACAGTCAGTTGCATTGCTGATAATTAAACTCATTTTATCTCTTGAATTCAAACGAGTAAGGGTATCCTTCAGAATTAAAATATACTCTTTCTTCTTTACTCCGATATTTTTTCTACTTTCATTTCTAGCGGGCCTTTCACTATGATTCCAGCTCCTGGACCAACATGGCCGACTTCAATCGATTTTTAGGGAAAACTGGGTTTGACCATCGTGAAACCAAACTACCGACCTACTGGAACACACCCTTCTCCAAGATCTGTCTGGGGATGAAGATCGGCCAGCAGATCGACCTCATTGTCATCAACAGACCGACCAACTCCTTGTACTCGTTGATTGCTGATGGACCCTACCGCTCACCATCGCAGGGTCAAAACACGTGGAAGTCGCTGATTGGTTCCCACGCTTCACTGCGAACCAACTGTAACAAGGGGTGTTTAACGTTATGCTGGCAACCGTGGTGGTTGCCAGCATAACGAGGATTGGTTGATCAAGAATCAAGAACGAATGTGTGATCTGTGACTCCAATACGACAGGTAGCCAGGCTATAATAACGCGGATAATGGCGACAAGCACATCAAAGGTACGGGGTACATCTTGGTTCAGCGAAACAAGAAAAAGAGGTCAACCACTCCGGCTAAATGCGATTAATTCAGAATTCGAGTTTTTTTTTTTTATGCATTAAGGGAATGACAGTAAAAGCTATCACTATTAAGTAAAATGGAAAATCTCGTTTTATGTATATCAGTCTCCTTAGCAGCCGTTCTAGGGGAAAGTCACTCAATGCTCACCTAATAAGCGTTGCGTTACTTTCCTCAGGACTTGATATGAACGCGTGTGTGTAGCGGCTGAGTTTTTAAAGAAAAACGAGCAGATTCAAACTGTTAATCACATCAATAAGCCCATTTAATACGTATAAAAGAGATTTCCATCTCATTCGCTATCCCAATTATCCGGTCTCTTCGGGATGACACATGTAGCACAAACATTTCCAAGAGAACGAAGCTTGGTACAGAGATTATATCACCCGTTTGTCTGACATTTTTATCAACTTCATGACTTTACTATCCGGTAATCTTTGCGCTTTGAGTGGGCAGAGTCGCCCAACATAAGCCATTAGGCCTTAACTGGATTGGCAATAAGTCAGGAGACTCATTTGTCTTCATTTTACCCAAGAATATACACTTCAACTGTTGTTACACCCAGATGAATGCTTTCTCTACAGTCGGTCAGGCGCTATGTAATTAATACAAGACTCAAAACAACAAACTTTGTCAGTTCATATACCTAGAGAAAGTTCGAGGGACCCCTTGATTTATCAAGATTTACTTCGCTAAGATTAAGGAAAAATTTACAAATCGCAATTGCTGAAATTATTGCAGAACAGAGATCCCTTAGGACTTTTTGTGCCAGTGAATCAAAAAATTCGAAGAGACGTCTACCTTGACGGATGGTATTGTCAGATGGTGGACATTTCACGTTCCAAACACAAACGCTCTATTGTTACCAAAATTATAAACTTTAAAAAAAGCGCATATAGTCTTAGAACCTAATGATGATCTCTGTTCCAAAATGTAACACGCCAAAAAAATTGTCTGATAGAAATTACTACGTCCCTTAACTTGTGTGGATACGCTTCCCCGTCGTGCTTACACTGACTTCATGACCATGATGATCAATAAGTTTGTTGCCGAAAAATTGTTCCATGAATAGTTCTGTAAGATAGATGTTACCAGCAGTTTACATCTCGCCAGGGCAAACTTATAAACAATTTATATTCTCTTAAAGACATTTCGTTATATAACGCAAGGAGTGTTGGGCATCGACCTTTCCAATCTTGGTGATGAGTCGGTAATGGCAACGACCGTTTGCGAGAGGGAAATTTACCTCGCCTGGCCGGCAAAAACCTTTTAACTTTGGAATTTGAGCCGTGTGTTAGATGTAAAATCTCTAACACTCGTTGTTTGTTTGGTTGATTCTTCTTTAATCTCTTTTCTTCTCAAGTTGTTACAACGTGAACTAACTTCTATCTGATGAGAAAAGCGAGGGTCACCGTTTATAGAGTGACACTACAGATGACACTACTAAGCTGTCAATCTTCTTGTATCGTCATCGTTCCATCTCAGCCAGCGGATCATGTAAGATTACGTGTGACAGTTCCTGCTTACTAGGTATGCGCCTTCGAGTTATTTGCACAGTTACAAAATCATTTTCTACCCTAAATTTCTTATTCTTACAGTTGAGATCGGTCAGAACAGAAACGAAATTGGTAATATAAAAATCATAAGTAACCTATTGACAGAATGATATTCACATCTGAAGGGGTATCTTAAGAGAAAATTGCCTTAGAAGACCATTACATAACAACATCATGATTACAAAAGTTGGAGAAGAAGGGGCGTTCACAAGTACCGCCCCCAAGTTGCTACGTGCTAGATAACTATTAATTGCTAAACATGAAGGGTATTACATGTTTACACCTTTAAGAACGAGAGGTGTCGAACGTGACCTTTTACCAGAGAGATTCACTCTTCCTGGATTAACAAACGAGTTCTAATATTACCGTAGAAACTGACTTCCTGGATTAACAAATTAACTTAATTAATAACATAGCTTTCCCAAGACACTATCACGAGTTCTAATTACCGTAGAAACTGAACAACCGTTTCCATGTCAATTTCACGATCATAACGAGAAAAACGTGACCAAACTCTACCTTTAAGATAAGACTCCCAAAAGGAATAAGAAGTAATCAACCTGCCTTTTTATAACTTTTGCAGGAATGGTTTAAAGTAATATAATATTTCCATTCCTTTCCCCGACACCAATACAAAGAAACCGTTACGATATTTCAGATTAAATATAGTTATATTTTTATCGTTTAACACGTATAGCAATTGCCAGATTTCAAACTTTTTTGAGTTTCAAATAAAATCGTTTTAAAGAAAAAAAAAAGTGTTATTTTTGGACAACTGATTAACTACTCTATTTGTTCCCTCATCAGTTTCTTGATTTCATCGGATCATTGCCCGCAAACTTCCTTGAGATCTAACCGGACTTTTCCCGAAGAAATGTATTAGAGCAGGAAAAAAAAAGACCTCGTGAAATACAATACACTCCCTGTTTTCAAAACATAGATAGTATCAATGAAACGGGAAACAGTTCGCACGTATTATTTTCAAACCATTAGAAGGTAAATCAATCATCGTTTTGATCAGAAAAATACCTTCATAAGTTTTTAGGTATCTATTTCATTTGCCCCTCGTTTTCTCGCGATTTTATCGGCAGATGATCACCCTCAGGCTGCAATCAATTACTGACTGTGCTTGTATAATTGTTTGAGTACGAGATTTCAAACGGGATTGCTGAATCTCGTACCTACTTGTTATGGGCGGGACGGGAACCAGCTCGCGTGAAAATATTTCAGACAGCTAGAATTCAGCATGGAATTTTTTTTGACTGAAAATAATCTTTTTGACTAACGTGCTATCAACGAGACAGGAAAAAGCTCACACGAAATGAAGCAATTCGCTTAAGACATTATTGTTTAGTTCACAAAACATGTTTTGGCATTAGTCGTGTCGTCCTAACATGGAAATATATTTTAAGCCATAAAAATGAAGCAACGAATCTCCTTTTGATCAAAACAAATTTTATCCTTTTAGATTGGTAGCCATCTATTTTATTTGCCTTCTCGTTTTCTCTTGATTTTGATTTGCTGTATATTTATATTTCAGTGAGACTGCTTTCGGGTCAAAGTGTACTTTGCTGTCAGAAATGTTTGAGTATAACATTTCAATGGATTGGTGAATCGCGTGACATACATTTTAGTTCCTGTGTATCATGATATGCGAACGAGGAATTAAACATGAGACAACAGGAAAGACGTTTCAACTTGAAAGTTTATACAATGACTCGTGGGCGTGATGGAAAAGTTGATGCATATAAAAGCGAGCGCCACGTAACTTTTGAGGCGTATTCCCAACCATTCAGCAGACATCAGTCTTGAGAGCTCGTGGTTTAATAAGCAGTCTTCCTCAGTCTACCGAGATGATCACACTTCATCTTGCGATAACTCTTTATATTGTCTTGACCAGCTTGAGCGCCTTCACAGGTATCACACTAATTCACTCTGGCCACTAATCCACTTTGGTCTGCTTTTGTTTTATTATTGACAATTTTTTAGTAATTATTTTCTTAGTTTGTCTCTTCTCTTAAATTTTCTTAAGTCTTGATGACTCTGTCTTTCTATTTCATGCGAGATCGAACAACACAAGTTGCTCCTTCAGAATTCAAAACTCGTTAACTCGTTCAATATTTTCAGCAATTATTCTTGCTCACTCTACAGAGGTCCACTGAAATTCTTCACCATCATATCGAAAGCTAGTTCATAAAAGCAAATCTCGTCCTTAATTTATAAATTCCATTGTATTGCCATTTTGTTTGATCGAGAGAAAAAGGAGGGAAGTTTAGTTACTGCTACAGATTTCCTTCCGTACCCTTTATCCATTCAAAAAAAAAAAAAAAAAAAAAAACTATCGCAACCTCAGAGGAGATGAAGAACGCATTCCCGTTTTTCCTTTATAGCTTCGAGTTGTTTAAGCTGTAGTCAGCCCAGAGATCCGCGTAGCCCTGTACTCCAAGTGGATCTAAAGACGAACGCAGTTTACGGTAATGATGCCAACATCGCTTGGGAGGACCATTTAAACGTGAAGCCAGGAGTTTGTACAAACCAAGGTAGGAAATAACAAAATCAGTATAGTACCAAGAAAAACATAGTCTGAACACCGTGATATTTACTGTCAATTACTTTGACGTTGTCCGACGCGTTGGAAGTTTCTTTTGAAAAACTGTTGCAATCCAGAGTCTTTAGGATGTGCCAGAATTTTTTAAATAAGAGCCTAACTGACATCATTGATTAAGGCATTTTTTTAAAAACTAAATTTGTAATAACTTGTAATTTACAGGTAAGCTTCGAATAAGTTTTGACCCAAGAAGTGGCTCCAAACGAACTGCTAAGTTTGACGTGATCTGATGCGTTAGATGTTTCATTAGAAAAACTTTTATTATTTAAAGTCTTCAGGATGTGCCCGAGTTTAGAGTTAAGAGTTTAAATTGAAATGAACTTAACTGAATAACTAACTTAACTTACGTGTGTCACGGTTCAAATTACTAGTAAAATGCTTTTTACATTATATTCTTAACTTACTTGAAATTCACAGGAAAGATTCGCATAACATTTGATAAATGTTGGGGCTCCAAACGAACTGCCAGGATTGACCTGTGGTTTGCGGCTCAAGTGACAGGATTCTCGTTTGATATTGCCGACTCGCCCACTGTCAATGGATGGGGTAAGAGAAGAGACTTGACATTGACATGGCACTGCATAGGAGTAAAACATCTTTTTTAATGCTCTATAAAAGCTTTATGCTTCACTCTTGTTTTAGGAAAACAAACTATTGAAATACATCTGAAACTGAAGTTACCAACACGTTGCACATGAATAAAAGCAATGTGCTTTGGAAATTCAATGGGGACATGGGTTCACGGTGCATCAGGATTTCGCGTGCCTCAATTTCTCCTTTGTTCTCTTTTTCCTTGTAGGAGGCGACGCGGGAACAACTACTAAAGGCGCAGAGGTACATGGCCTCAATAAAAATTTTTTAATATTTACAAACGATTTCACTGGTCACCAGGATTACACTACTAATGGTCACCTGACGGTTGAATCCAAAGAAAAAGTCATCAGCGATCACATGACGATTTACATCAGCCATGAGCGTGTGGAAGTGACCAATTACCGCGGCTATCAAGCCGTGTACGACAGCAGATACCTGTTTCAACTAAGTGGACAGCTCATTGGGACGCCCCCGTCTACCGCGACTGACATATGGCTTAGCATGAACCGTGTCATAAGTGGTCCACATAGGTCTGGCACTGGTCTCTGCAAGGTAGCAATCTCTTGGGTCTAGCACGCCCTGCTCAGCGCGCGAGATGAGAGGAAACTCTTCTCTGAGCTTAAGTAAACCAGTAGATTGTAACAGTGCTGCATAGTAAAGAGGAGATGAAACTCTTCTCTGAACCTGAGTCAACCAGTAGATTGTAATAATGCTGCATAGTAAATGGGAGATGAAACTCTTCCCTGAGGCTAAGTCAACCAGTAGACTGTAACAATGCTGCATAGTCAAATAAAGTTGGGCATTGTAATGCATATTCGGTGTTTTTTTTTCACTGACTGATCTGATGAAGTTTATGTTCGGCAGTTATAAGAAAATACTTAAGACTTATTGTGTGAGTGACTCAAAAAGCTCATCATAGAGGTGTCTTCCCCGACAGTTTGCCGAATGATGGACATTTACGTTTTTCGAACAAAAAGCTCTATCACTACCGAATGCACACTATTTTGAAAAAACTGCATAATCCTTGCTAAGGTGTCGCTAAAAAAAAAAGAAACTATTTTACCATAAATCACTACGTTTTGTGAATACACATCAACTAACGAACTATCTGTTCTGTTTGTTCCCGCCTTCTTTCTTGATTTTATTGGATCATTCTCGCAGGCTGCCATGAGATCTAACCAGACTTTGCTCGAAGAAATGTCTTAACGCCGGCTTATACGGTACGACTTTGTCGCTTGCGATAGGCCTACAACGAATTTTTTTCGTGTAAATCAAACTTGCAACTCGCTTACGACTGTCGCATGTATCTCAGAAAATTTCGTAGGTTTAAAAATCATGTTTTAAAACGCTGCGACAATCGCAGCCGAAATCCATAAAAATGACGCATTTTGTGACAAATTTCCATTGAGTTAAGTAGAGTTGAGTTGATTTGAGAAGGTTTCTGTAATAGTTAACATTTTGTGTTTCTTGCATCAAAATGGGGGACAAAGTTGCCGTCGTTGGTAAGTCGTTGAATGCAACAAAAGTGTAGTTAACACTTTAGGAAGATGACACAGAGAACTTAGTTTCGCTGTGAAGTGAAGAAAAAAGTCCTGTTCAATATCCGAGACAATGAATATTTTAACATGTTTAAGAGGGAGGGGAATTGTTCGCGACTTTGGCACGTCGTCGGTAAAAATATTGCGCACGTCATGTAGGCCAGTCGCAAGCTTGTCGCATGTGACAAAGTTGATACCGTATAAATCAGCCCTTTGAGCACACATGACTTTTATGCATTGCTGAATCTCGTGAAATGCAGTATACTTCCTGTTTTTCTAGAGTGAGTAGTATCGCGGAAAGGGAACTGAACAGCTCACTTGGAATTATTTCAAACCACTAAAAGGTAGTGACGAAATCTCCCTTTCGTAAGAAAAAATATGTTTTTTAATGTTAGGTCTATTTTACAGTTTTTCCCCTTTCCCCCTTCCCTATAGGGTATCATCAGAACAGAGTGAACTTTGCTCATAGCATTATTTGATTAGGAGATTTCAGCGGATTGCTGAACCTCGTGAAATGCCATATATTTCCCGTTTTTGCTTTTTAGGGGGTTTTGTTTTGTTTTGTTTCGTTTGGTTTTTGTTTTTATTTGACATACGTGGTATCAAAGACTGAGATGGGAAAAAGCACACATAAAAGTATTTAAAAATCTGCTCATGATCAGGGCATTGACCCTCTCGTTTTCTCTTGATTTTATCAGGTAGATGATTCCCCTAAGGCTACTATCAGATCAAAGCGGACTTTGCTGAAAGAATTGGTCAAGTAGGAGATTTCAAGGGTTGCACATGAATAAACTCTTGAAATACAGTTATCTTCCTGTCTATCGACATAGGTGTAATCCTCCAGACGAGAAACAGCTCGCATAAGACCCACGGAGAGGCCTTTTAATTCCTTAAAACCATTAAGAAAGGTTTTAAGTTTCCTCGGCATGACATATGTATCCCATACGAGCAAGGAAGTCTTGACACGAGTTAAAAGCTTGACAAACAGGAGTTGATCTCATTCTGCAAAGTTCGTATTGTAGCTCAGGGCTGTGACAGCGAGCTGAGATGAATTCGCCCATCAATACTCCGTTTTTTCTGGTACTCATGTTTGCAAAGATCTTCATTCTTTTTTTTACAGTTACTGCAGCGTACGAACGCCGGGACAACTGCACTGAAGCCATTCAAACGCTTAAGGCAGTAATGGACAAAAGGTTCGGAAAACTTGAACGCGATATAGAAGAGATAGCTCGTGGACTGAATCTCTTGAATCCTCCAGGTATGAGGAACGTCAATAATTAATGATGCTGATTATATCCGCTTCTCATTTAAAGGTTCCTTTGCCGGCGTTTACTAAAGAAAAGCATTTCTCTCTTTTTTTTTTTTCTGTTTTGGATGGCATTAATTTTGATGTTACTTTATTTCTCAAAGCTTCACCTTTTACATCTTGCAAAGAGATTCACCTCAAAAACGGAAGGTAATTATGAACATACAAATTGAGTATTATTCTACTTTCCGACGTATAATTCATTTTCCAATTTGGAAGAAATAAATAAGCAAATGTGAAATAGAGAGTAAAGGCCTTAAGGACAGCAGCAAGTTAAGATTTATATAAAAATAACAGACGTTTTGGTGTCGGAATGATTCTCATGGTTGAAAAGTTAATGAATTGGGTCAACAAAGGAAATGACAACGAAAATACTTTCACTGTAAACTAGATTGCAAAAAGGATTTTCTTTGAGAGGGAGACAGGGAAAAGTTTATTAATTTGGTACATTTCTTCCTCTCGCTTTGTTACGCAAGCTCATAACCATGCGTAATTCTTTAGCGACGGGTATCTGAGAACGTTCACAAAGATAAAACTATCCAATTATTTAGATAACAGCATTTGAACAACTATAAATAAGAAACGAACGAAGCTATGCCTTAGCATGGGACACAGGCACTGTTTTATCTCAGCCGAAATAATTCAAGTCTTCGTAAGCTCATCTGTAAGAGGCAACATTTCTTTTTATGCTTTAATGACAGATCTCGAGGAAACACAGCCTACTTGCTTCAGACTAACACTGGTAAAATTCCTGTTTACTGTCACATGACCAGCCATGAAATTGGAGGATGCGGAGGTGGGGGGTGGACGCTGGTCATGAAAATCGACGGCCATAAGGTGCGACACAATAATGCAATATAACGTTGTAGTTTGCATTTATAGGAAACTTTTCTACTCCAGGTTTTAAACTTAAAATAGGTCACAATATGACTGAAAGATTTGGTACTTTGCTCTCAATTTTTCCAAGACCATTTCAAAGAAGCGTTTGTTTTCTCTTGATATTATATCTATCACATGCTCCTAAACGAAAAACGGTCAGACCCCTTGGTCCCTCGTCAGTCCGGTGGTAACAGGTGGACTGTACCAGATAAGTCTAATAATGGCGTACTTTTGATCGCCAAAATAAAGGGTTTCTCACTTTTTTCATTACTAGCAAACCTTCCATTACGATTCCAGTTATTGGACCAACATGGCCGACTTCAATCGTCCTGGAGGGAAAACTGGGTTTGACCATCGTGAAACCAAACTACCGACCTACTGGAGCACACCCTTTTCCAAGATCTGTCTGGGTATGAAGATCGGCCATCAGATCAACTTCATTGTCATCAACAGACCAGCCAACTCCTTGTACTCGCTGATTGCTGATGGACACTACCGCTCAACCTCACTGGATCGAAACACGTGGAAGTCGCTGATTGGTTTCCGAGCTTCACTGCAAACCAACTGTAACAAGCAAGGGTTTAACGTTTTTCCTGGTTACCGTGATTCTTCTAAAGCGAGGATTGGTATCCTTGGCAACAACGAGAAGAACTGTGGGTCCTGTGACTCGAGGATTGGGTTTGGAACAGGAGGATATCGCGATAACTCCAATACGTGTGGTAACCAGGCTACTCACAACGCGGATAATGGTGACAAGCACATCAAAGCCATGGGTTACATCCTGGTCCAGTGAAACAAGAAAAGGAAGTTAGCCACTTCTCTAAATGTGATTCATAAAGTATACGATAACTTTTTTATTCAGTAAGGAAATGACAGTAAAAGCTATAAATATCAAGTAAAATGGCAAATCTTGCAGCTGTTCTGAGGAAGTCACGAAACGATTATCCAAGAAGCGTTATGTTACCTTCTATAGAACGGCTGGTGGACGAGCAGATTTCAACCGTTAATCACATGAATAAACCCCATTTTCCATATAAACTGCGGTGCTTTACATGAATTTACAACCCCGAATAAAGCCGTGACTGCACATACGTAAAATTACGATGATGCTTTAAGTGCGTTTTACATAGCCAATCAGCTGGTAACACATCATTCGCCTTTCGCACCAATTAAGACGACTTTTCTTGTCAGTAGCACTCACTCGTGAGATATCGAGTCAAACACTCCAAGAGAAATTCCATATCTACGCGCGCCCATGTATTATTCTCTATTTAACCTATAAAAAAGTCATTGATATTTCCACGGCTTTATTCAATATCCCAATCATACCATTTTCTTGGGACGATACATTTAACGTGCGAACATTTCGAAGAGAGCGAAGCTTGGTACGGACAACAAATCATCCATGCAATTTGCGTGACACTTTTTATAGGTATTTGATGTCACTTTAGGCCTCTCCGCCCTCTTTTGGGTCATAAAGCTTTTAAATTAACAGGGCTGTCCAACATAAGCCGCTGGGCCATAATTGGATTAGCAATTAGTCAAAAGACTCAGTCATTTGCCATTGTCAAATAATTGTTATTTTTATCACCGAGGCACAGATGTCAGCAGAAATTTAACACAATCGCTTTAGATTGGTTATCTGGACTCACTTTGCAGAAAAAACTCATCGAAAAGGAAGAATACTGTAGCTAGTATGAACAAAGCCTTTATTTGTAACAAGAAGGTGATCAGTCCGAACTTGAGTTCTCTACAGTAGGCAAGGCACCAGGAAACAACTACAAGATTCAAAACAACAAGCTTTTCGGTTTATACACCTCATTAGATAAAACGTTTGAGTCTTCCCTAACAGCTTGCCAAATGGTGAACATTTATGTTTTCCTAATACAAAAGCTTTATTACAAGATTACAATCTTTTGAAAGTTTTTCAGGGCTAACCCTGCACTGATTCACAGCTGCATTCATCGGAGTAAACATTCCAAGGTACCTTTGAGTTTCCCTCAAAGATTCCGTCTCCTTTTTGATTACACACACCTGAGGCAGGAGTCATTATTTAACGACAAACCGTCGAGTCACGGAGTAAAACACTGATTTATTGTACTCAACCGCCATGTTACATATGGCGGCTATCATAATGTACAGTGTATTGCCTTACGATATAATTTTACAAAGGGGGTAAAAATGTAAAGTTGACTCGAACTTGACTCAGGCTCGAACTTGACCGGTGAAATGATATAACTCATCACAGATAAGTTAAAGTTTTTGCTTTGACTTGATGAAACTATATTAAGAGGGTCTCCAATAGGGTTCTTCAATCCCACAATCCCGACTAAAATTTTTTTCTCGTGCAACGTATACATGACTTGGCACCATGCCCAAATGCATTGCAAAAGAATGGGAGAAGGCCTGGTAAAGATTACCAGTGCGCGGGAAAGCGAGTTTGTTCTGGCCCCTGTGAGAGAGAGAGCACCAACAAGGAAGTAAATGTGGATCGGCCTGATGTGGACCGCAAACGACTTCTTTTAGAGTGATTACTCAGTTCCAGTCTTCAAGGCCTGGCCTCTAAATGAACCGAATGGGAAGTCCCGGGAACCCTGAAGCCTCGTGTGGACTGGGCATACTTCCTTTATGCCATTCAGAGCAAACGGTTATTTGAATAACAGAACCTTTGCAGCGACATCCTACTTTTCCTGTGACCTGATGCGCAAAAAATCTCGTTTTAGACTGCTAACGTAGGAAAACTAACGTGCAACGCATACTAAACGACAAATTTGTTGATGGGCCGCTATTCTATAAAATAAAAATGAATTGTGTGCTGGAAGGGTATACTAAGTTTACATTAAAGTATTTGCATGAACGTTGAAGCTTGCTTTATTGTTCTGTAGGGCGCTGTCACCACAAATTTTGACAAATAGGTCACCAATGGTCATCGCTCAACAGTCAGTCAATTTGCGTTAGGCATTTAGCACATTCCGTTTTATACTACAAATCCGACATCCTTGAAATGACAATAGAGAATTTTCGCAGATTTTTTTTTCGATGCGATACGATGTATTGTAATGCTTCTCATCCAAAACGATACCTGGATCTCAATTCAGAGTCAGTGTAAGACTCTAAGGGATCGAGCTGGTGGCGAAAAATTCTTCTCTTTCTACGATGTTGATTGTCATTTTGTTGTTGATGTTTTTTTTTTAGCCGGTGTTTAAAAATTCTTACTACCTAAAAAAATCATGGATAACGAGTGCATAGCACTATCCACACTTTGAACAACCAATATGACACCAGGGGTACAATTTATCCGCTGGATAGTGATTTATCCAGCGGATAGGAAGTTACCCATTTTTTGAACAACCGGGGCCAGATCAATAACGTGTATCATCAAACGACTTACGAATTCAGTTAATTTGGAAATATAACGTGTACGCGTTTGCCAAGATAATGATTTTCGTAATACACCGCATGATGTGTGAACTCGACGCCTCGTTTCATCTGATACTTTCCCTGTTTTCTGAAAAGATAACGAAATACAAAAAATATGTCTACTGGACAGATGAGAGCGTGTGTTACGGCATAATCATCTTGGTAAGTTAAATTGTCCGATATTTATGTAATAGTGTTTTCAAAGACACGTCAAAACACTGATAAATAAGGAAAACTGAATTTCAGAAATCGCTTCCAGAACAGAAAATAGGCTCTTGTCTTTTTCTCGAAATCTTCTGTTACTTGATATGTGGAAAACATTGCATTAAACCCACGTTTATACCACATTTTTGTCCCGTCGCCGACGTTAAGACTAATTATGTGACAATTTGGAAACTGACTAAGACTGCTCCTAAAATGCATACAAAGACTCTTGGCTGGCAATTATGTGGAAATTTAATGACATGACTCAAAATATCAAACTTTTTGACAGTTAATATTAACATAATATAGACATTAGAAGTGTTTGGGAACTACTAAAATTAGGAATGTTCTGACTAAGTATTTGGGAGTTGTTTAGGCCTGTTAGATTATCTTGAAATCCTTGTGTGAGTCTCATTAGCCTTGGTTTATCAACTGCTGCAAGACCGCACGTTTATTTTTACCTTTTGCGTAATGTGTCCTTTACCGTTGTAATAGGGCTTAATTATCGTGCGGTAATCGTCATCACTAGACGTGTTTGGGTTTTTCCTAGTCCTTGCTTAGAGTCCTCATCGGCAAGTTTGTTTAGGGTTTTGTTCTCGAAGATTGGTTGTTTTTCAAGTACCTTGTTGTTTATTTCGAATGTCTTACGACATTGTTTGGGTCGGCGTTCTAAAGATATATTCCCTCTCTCGCGAACCCAATCATGCCTACCGATAGAGTATTTAAGAGCAGGTTCTTACGGCTGAAAGAGAGCGGAAGACCGTAAGACAGAGAGAGTCAGAGAGAGACGGAGACTCAGAGAATGAAATAAAGCTCCTGAACAGACTCCAGGTGCCTCCCGTTTGCGCGCGGTGCTCGAGCTAATTCACTCCAACAAGAAACAGTCCAAACAGAAAGCAAGGCAGTTATCAACAAAATGTTTCTTTTTCATATTATAACTTAAAGCGTGGCATGAACATGCTAATGTATTGAGAGCAGAATATGCATTTAGAATTCTCTTATCCCTTTTAGAGCTCTCTTCATCAACCATACACTTAAATGTTGCATCTTCGACCAAAGCGATTTACGATGGTCTTCGTCTTGTACTTTATTGTGGTAATTTCTACAAATCGAAGATTCCATCAATCTTGTTCTTTTATTTTCGAGAAAAGTAGACACGGGTCTTTGTCTTGCAGTTTGAGACAGACGTTCCCTAATAACAAAAAGCAAAGCGTTTGAGCATGTTTTCTTCTATTCTAGTGGAAACAATTCTAGATTTTTCTTTTTTAAGATTAATCTCCTCGGTTTTGGATCCTTGGTGTTCGGTCTCGGGTTATCATTTATCGGCCGCCCTGGCGGAAAATATGTTGTTTATGTTAATCAACTTCATTAGAATCTGTTATGAAATCCAGACGAAGTTTGTTATGGATGCGTCATCTTAATAAGTCGAGAGAATATTTTGATATGTCGCTGTTCATATGACCTTTAAGTGTAGCATGAGTCCTCCGAAGTTCTTTCCCTGGTCCACTGTAGTTGAATATCATATAAGAACTGGCGTCAAATGGAGCTCCGCAAATTGGATTCCTCAACGCACGTTATTTCTCGAAGAACATAGGAAATGCGGTATGTCGAGATTGTAAAAAGGACGAGAATCAAGGACTACAGAAAACGGCTGTAAGTATTCTAATTGATACCTTTTCTCGTTTTATTCAGCCTTTCATTAAAAATATCTAACCCGCTGTTAGGTCTTGGCGCGAGTTGTAGAAAGTTCAAGTTTTGTAAAATTTCAGACAAAGCTTCCTTGTTTACCAGACAAACTGAATAAAATATTCCTCCTCTTTGTTCTTGTTTTAACTTGTTGATTTGAGTGTATATGATATTGTGAACTCCGTTTCCTATCTCATACCAGTTGTGTTGTCGAGAGTGAAATCCTCTACTAGAAGAATTTGCCTCTTAACTGCAAGCGACACTTGACAGGACCGAGATGAAGATTCACGCGATTCTTCCGCTTTGTATCGTTGTACTGTTTGCCTCAGGATATGTATCAGGTATACTGATAAATAAGCACAAACTTGACCCAATATTCGTTCCTTTTTCGGCCAACCAAAAAATGTCTGTGACTCATCTGAGAAAATTCTCTGATTTCATAAGCTCGATAATGCTGGTATCTATGATACGTTGTCGGATGGAAACGTCTTTTGTAGTCCTTTGGAGTTTTCTGCTTGGATGCATTCTAAGAAGTTAACCAAAAATTTTAATTGCATACGTCTCGGTCAGAAAGGGTCCAACTGGATCGGAGGTGCACTTTTCGCCAAAATTGCTCACAAATCTGTGAATTTTTCCCCAGCGTATTGGCCTTTGGGGTGCCAAAATCACTGTAAAAGTACGGGAGGAGACGTGGTAAAGATTACCGAAGCGCGGGAAAATGTGTTAAAAAAGTGTGGACAGGCCTATGCGACTTCTGTCATACGCTAGCCATGTAAAATCTTCTGTCTTCAAAGTCAAGAGAAAAATGTTTCAAATGTCGACAATGATTCTTGGTGTTATTCGTAACAATGAAGAGCTGGTGTCGCACAACATTTAAGGCATATTCCAGAAAACTCAGCAGAAATCCGTCGTGACACAGTCGGCTGCGCTTCGTGTGCCACTCTTTTGTTCTACTCATATTTGGACGTCATCCATAATCTATTACTGTACAGACACTAGGCAACGTAAAATCTATTTTTCAATCATGATATGGGAAAAAGGATATAAAAATCCCTCTGAAGAAAAACTATTCGTGGCACGATTTGCAACAATGTAGAGCCGGTGTATATAACAGCGAGCGTCGCATAACATTTTTTTTTCCTTTACAGCCTCGAGCTCTCGGTGCTTCACCTGTAGTCAGCCAAGAGATCCGATCAATCCTGCGTGGCAAGTGGATCTGAAGACGAACAGAGTTTACAGCACCCGAGACACCAGTATCGTTTTGTTGGAACGTTTGAAGGTGGTGCCAGGAGTTTGTACAAACCAAGGTAGGAAATAACAAAATCAGCATTACTAAAAATATGCATATTGTAGAACACGGTGACATCAACTTTAAGTTTGACGTGGTCCGATGCGTTGGATGTTTCATTAGAAAAACTGTTATCATTTAAAGTCTTAGGATGTGCCAGAGTTTAGAGTTAAGAGTTTAAATGGAAATGAACTTACTTGAATAACTAAATTAACTTACATGTATTCAAATTATTTGTAAAATGCCTTTTTCACATTGAACTCGTAATTTACTTGAAATTCACAGGAAAGATTCGCATACGATTTGATAAATGTTGGGGCTCCAAACGAACTGCCAGGATTGACCTGTGGTTTGCGCGTAAAGTGACAGGATTCTCGTTTGATATTGCCCAATCGCCCACTGTCAATGGATGGGGTAAGAGAAGAGACTTGACATTGACATGGCATAGGAGTAAAACATCTTTTTTAATGCACTATAAGAGCTTTATGTTTCACTATTGTTTTAGGAAAACAAACTATTGAAATACATCTGAGACTGAAGTTACCAATACGTTGCACATGAATGTTCTTTGGACGTTGAATGGGAATACGGGTTCACGGTGCATCAGGATTTCGCGTGCTTCAATTTCTGCTTTCCTCTTTTTTCCTTATAGGTGGCGACGCGGGAACAACTAATAAATGCGCAGAGGTACATGGCCTCCATAAAACTTTTTTAATATATTCTAACGATTTCACTGGTCACGAAGACTACAATACTGATCTTCGCATGACGGTTGAAGTAAAAAGAAAAGTCATCAGCGATCACATGACAATTTACATCAGCCATGAGCGCGTGGAAGTGACAAATTACCGCGGCTATCAAGCCGTGTACGACAGCAGATACCTGTTCCAACTAAGTGGACAGCTCATTGGGAGACCCCCGTCTACCGCGACCGACGTATGGCTGAGCATGAACCGTGTCATAAGCGGTACATATAGGTCTGGCACTGGTCTCTGCAAGGTAGCGATCTCCTGGGTCTAGCACGCCTTGCCTAGAAAGCGAGAGGAAATGAAACTCTTCTCTAAGCTTGATTCAACCAGTAGATTGTAACAATGCTGCGTAGTAAAATAAAGTTGCGCATTGTATTACATCTTACAGTTTTTTTTGTTCACGTGCTGCCACTCACATGTGCGAGTTCATTTCAAGCTCCAGGTTTACTTCGCAAAGGTTTATATTTTTTCACTGCACTTTTTCTCATTTTAAAATGCTTCTACTCCCAACTTTTTATGTAATCTTACCTTTCTCTGCCAGAAAATTCATCAACGAGACGGTCAGTCAGCCTTGATCGTCAACTCTGAACACGGATTTTCCTTTCTCCGAATATGTAGTCAATAACTCAATTGATTAAGATGAAACTTTTATTTGAGCATATCACTCTATTTGACAACCTATGTTTAGGTTATCCTCTTCCTAGGCAAAAAGATTTGGACTCGATGTGGTGTGACTTTTCATTTTAGAATATGAATTGAATTTTTTGTGGCTAAATTATATCAAATAACTCAGTGATTAAAGTAATCGATTACCGGTACTTACATTGATAAAAGCTTTTCCTTCAAAATTGAATTCGTAATCAATTGAAATTCACAGAAAAGCTTCGCTGAACATTCAATAGTTTAATCGCTGTACGGAAACAGAGTGACTTGTTCAATGAAATTCCTTTAGCACTGTTACATAACCTGTGTAATTTCCTTTTCATGCTCGTCGGCCGTTAGGGATAGCCCAAAAAACATACATTTAATTTCGTCTTCCTCTCCTTACACCAAAGTCACGATCTCGGCATTGACAAAGCGCTATGATGAGGAGTGTCTCGGTTAAAAGGTAACCGACTGTAACAAAGTCATCAAATCCTTTTGTAACCAAAATGGATGGGGTTTTATTAAACACCTTAACATTGATGAATCGTGCGTAAGCAATCAGAAGCTTCATCTTAACAAGAAGGGTATCGCCATTTTAGCAAGTAATTTAGTTAATCATATCGTCCATTGATTTAATTCTCATTCATTATCTGTGGGGGTGACCTTTGATTTTACTTCAAACCCACCTGGTTCCCGGTGCAATTCAGATTCTTTTCTGAATTCCTAAGGGCCGCGGGTTTAAAATGGCCAGCTTAAGTATTACAAGTCTACTAAAACACTTAGATGAACTTCGTATTCTGTTAAATTATGATTGTATTGATTTGCTGGCTATCAATGAGCAAGACTAGATGGGAGTATTTCTGACCAAGACGTTAAAGTTGAGGGCTATGATGTGATCCGTTGTGACAGGACTTTTAATGGTAGATTTGGAGGGGGTGTTTGCTGTTATATTCGTTCGGACATAAATTATGTTGTCCGCGAGGATTTGTATAATCAGCCCCTGTAAATCTTATCCATTGCAATTCGTAAGCGAACTTAAAAGCTTTTATAGTCATATCGTGGTAAAGACCGCCAAACTCATCTCCTGATCTTTTTGCGCATCTTGATACTTTGTTAGGAAGACTAGATTCTAAACATGTTGAACATTATCGTATAGGTGACATGAATTGTAATTCACTATCAAGTGATAATATTCATGCAAGGGCCCTCTTAAGTATTATCAAAATGTCTGGTTTGAAACAATTAATTGATGAGCCCACTCACACCTTCATCAAGCACCTTAATTGATCTTATTTTCATCAGTCATCAAGACAATATTATATGTTCTGGGATGTCTCACGTTGGCATAAGCGACCACAGCTTAATCTACGTATGCCGTAAAATTTAAATTCCCGCTCCTTCAAAAGGAATTAACTTAATCAATTATAGGAAATTTAAACACTTTAACTCCACTAATTTTCGAAACGACATTTTGACATAACCGTGGGACAATATAAAAGAATTTCACGACCCCAATGATATGTGGAAAACATGGAAAGATTTATTTATAAGTGTTTGCGACAGACATGCCCCATTGAAGACTAAACGCACGCGCCCCTCCAAGTCTCCTTGGATTACTACCGTATTAAAAAAGCGGATGAACTTCAGAGACCGGCTTAAGAGGAAAGCTATAAAATCCAGAGATCCCTCTTCTTGGAACCAGTTTCGAAAAACGAAAAATCGAGTAAATCGGGAAATTAAGTCTGTTAAAAAGGCCTACTATAAAATTGTTTTTAACGGTTGCGCCAAAGATCAACGCAAAACTTGGGAAACGATCAACAAAATGACATCTCGTAAGACGAATAAAACTGTCATAAATGAAATACAATATCAAGGGCAAAAATTGAAGAGTCAAGCAGACGTTGCTGAATTATTAAATACTTTCTTTACTGAAATTGGACCTAACTAACAACCGAAATGTTGAGAATGCTGAGACCACCTATGAAGAATTTCTTTGCGCAACTAACAAGGAGTTCGCCTTTGAGGAAACAACATCGGCAAATACTTTTTCTCTGCTCTCAAAACTTTGTAGGTCTAAAGCTACTGGACTACATGATATTTCAGCTAAACTGTTAAGGGAGTGTCCTGATTTAATTGCAGAGTCTCTCACTTATATATTTAATCAATCCCTGTTAACTAGTATTTTTCCTGATCAGAGGAAGTCTGCTAGGGTTACCCCATTGTATAAAGATTCTGGAAAACGCAATGATACCACAAACTATCGACCAATATCAGTGTGGTGAATTTGATTTGGTTCGAAATAGATTCCATGTTGCCATGGGTCTTTACAGAGGTAGATCACAGTTGACATCAAAATGTGGTAAAAAAAAAAAAAAGTGATTCACGAGATGCCTGATGTCTCCGGTGATCCATTTCTGTACAAGCCCCAGGCAACATGGAATCTATTTTGCTCTATATGATAGACATAACAAAGAACCGATCAAAATGCAAATATGATTAAACTATTCATAGAATTTGTTTTGGTTTCCATCTATGTCATGTCTGAAGTTTTTTTTTTTTTACATCAAACCATATTTTTATTTGAAACATTCTCTCGTATGTTTTACGATATGGAAAGGAGAAACTAACAAAACAACGACAATCAAAACGAAAAAATAGCCAAGAGAAAAATGTTTCAAATGTCGACAATGATTCTTGGTGTTATTCATAACAATGAAGAGCTAGTGTCACGCAATATTTGAGGCATATTCCAGAAAACTCAGCAGAAATCCGTCGTGACAAATTTGGCTGCGCTTCGTGGGCTACTCTTTTGTTCTACTCATATTTAGACGTCATCCATGAAGAGGCGCGGTGGCCTCATGGTTAGCGCGCTCGACTCCGGATCGGGTGGTCCGGGTTCGAGCCCTGGCCGGGGTCATTGTGTTGTGTTCTTAGGCAAGACACTTTACTCTCACAGTGCTTCTCTTCACCCAGGTGTACAAATGGATACCAGCAAAATGTGCTGGGGGTAACCCTGCGATGGACTAGCATCCCATCCAGGGGGGAGTAGCAATACTCCTAGCCGCTGAATGGTTTGGAATATGCCTCAAACGTTATGTCGCTTACTGTGCAGACACTAGGTTACGTGAAATCCGTTTTTTAATTAAGATATGGGAAAAAGGAAATAAATATCTCTCTGGAGAAAAACTATTCGTGGCACGATTTGCAACAATTTAGAGCCGGTGCATATTAAAGCGAGGACCATCACATAATGTTTGAGGCATATTCCAAACCATTCAGCAGACATCAGTCGTGAGAGCTTGTGGTTTAATCAGCAGTTTTCCTCAGTCTATCGAGATGATTATACTTCATCTTTCGACAACGCTTTATATTACCTTGACCAGCTTGAGCACCTTTACAGGTAGTGCTAGTTTCTGCCTAGTTTAAGTTTTTTCGTAGTTGTTCCATCCCTTCCCCACTTTCTTTGTGGATAATTCAAAACTCGTTATAACCCGCTTTGACTTTTGTGTTTGTCACGAGCAGTTTATCTTGTTGTTCTACAGAAGCCTGATGAAATTCTTGACCATCATATCGAGGGCTAGTTTCAATTTGTGTCATTTAATTCAGAGAAAAGGAAGGAAAGTCCGTTTTCCGCTACTGATTCCTCTTAGACCCTTCATCCTTGGAGAAATGGTTTTAAAAATCCAACGCAAACTTACAAGAAGACAACAAAACACATCCTTTTTTTTAACTTTACGGCCTCGGGCTGTCTCTGTTTCACCTGTAGTCAGCCCAGAGATCCGATCAGTCCTGGGTGGCAAGTAGATCTGAACACGAACAGAGTTTACGGGACCCGAGACGCCAGTATCGTTTTGCTGGAACGTTTGAAGGTGGTGCCAGGAGTTTGTACAAACCAAGGTAGGATATAACAAAATCAGCATCACCAAGAAAATACATTTTGTAGAACACGGTGATTTCAACTTTAAGTCTGACGTGGTCCAGTGCATTGGGTGCTTTATTGGGAAAACTCATTTAAAATTTTCAAGATGTGCCAGAGTCTAGAGTTAAGAGCTTAAATTAAAATGAACTTACTTGAATACCTAATTTACATTGAACTCGTAGTTTACCTGAAATTCACAGGAAAGCTTCGCATAAGATTTGATAAATGTTGAGGCTCCAAAGGAACTGCTAGGATTGACCTGTGGCTGTCGATGATCGGGTAAGAGAAGAGACCTAGTTTAACGTATTGAAATGCCACTAGTAAGTAAGTAAAGCCTTTAGTGGCCCATGGGGCCGGTGCTTAACTCTGGTTTTCTTAGCATGAAGCGGCTAGGAGTATTGCTACTCCCCCTGGATGGGATGCTAGTCCATCGTAGGGTTACCCCCAGCACATTTGCTAGTACCCATTTGTACACCTGGGTGAAGAGAAGTACTGTGAGAATAAAGGCCTAAGAACACAATGACCCTGGCCAGGGCTCGAACCCGGACCACCCGATCCTAACCATGAGGCCACCGCGCCTCCATTGACATGCCACTGTATAGGAGTAAGTCTTTTTTAATGCACCATAAGAGCTTTATGCTTCACTCTTGTTTTAGGAAAACAAATTATTGAAATACATCTGAGAATAAAGTTACCAATACGTGGCACATGAATGTGCTTTGGACATTCATTGGGAACATGGGTGCATGGTGCATCTGGATTTCGCGTGCTTCAATTTCTCCTTTGTCCTTTTTTTTTCCTTTCCTTCTGCTTTCCTCTTTTTCCTCATAGGTGGCAACGCGGGAACAACCACTAAAGGCGCAGAAATACATAACTACAATAAACATTTTTTAATATTTACCAACGATTTCACTGGTCACGAGGACTACACCACTAACGGTCACCTGACGGTTGAATCCAAAGAAAAAGTCATTAGCGATCACACGACGATTTACATCAGCTATGAGCGTGTGGAAGTGACCAATTACCGCGGCTATCAAGCCGTGTACGACAGCAGATACCTGTTTCAACTAAGTGAACGGCTCATTGCAACACCCCCCTCTACTGCGACCGACATCTGGCTGAGCTGGAACCGTGTCATACGCAATTCATATAGGCGTGGCACTGGTCTCTGCAAAGTAGCGATCTCCTGGGTCTAGCAAGCCCTGCTCAGCACGTGAGAGGAGATGCTGCTGCATAGAAAAGAGGAGATGAAACCTTTCTCTGAGCTTGAGTCAACCAGTAGATTGTAACAATGCTGCGTAGTAAAGAGATGAAACTCTTCTCTGGGCTTGAGTCAACCAGTAAATTGTAACAATGCTGCATAGTTAAGAGGAGATTATGTTAAACGATAAAAATACAACTATATTTAATCTGAAATATCGTAAGGGTTTCCTTATATTGGTGTCGGGGAAAGGGAATCGAAATATTATATTACTTTAAACCATTCCTGCAAAAAAAGGGCAGGTTGATTACTCCTTATTCCTTTTGGAGGTCTTATCTTAAAGATAGAGTTTGGTCACGTTTTCCTCGTTATGATCGTGAAGTTGACATGGAAACAGTTGTTCAGTTTCTACGGTAATTAGAACTCGTGATAGTGTCTTGGGAAAGCTTTGTTATTAATTAAGTTAATTTGTTAATCCAGGAAGTCAGTTTCTACGGTAATTAGAACTCGTTTGTTAATCCAGGAAGAGTGAATCTCTCTGGTAAAAGGTCACGTTCGACACCTCCCGTTCTTAAAGGTGTAAACATGGGATACCCTTCATGTTTCGCAATTAGATAGTTACTATGACTAGCACGTAGCAACTTGGGGGCGGTACTTGTGAACGCCCCTTCTTCTTCAACTTTTGTAATCATGATGTTGTTATGTAACGGTCTGCTACGGCAATTTTCTCTTAAGATACCCCTTTAGATGTGAATAATATTCCGTCAATAGCTTAGTTATGATTTTTATATTACCAATCTCGTTTCTGTTCTGGCCGATCTCAACTGTAAGAATAAGAGACTTAAGGCAGGAACTGTCACGCGTAATCTAACATGATTCGCTGGCTGAGATGGAACGATGACGATACAAGAAGATTGACAGCTTAGTAGTGTCATCTGCAGTGTCACCTTTATAAACGGTGACCCTCGCTTTTCTCATCAGATAGGAGTTAGTCCCCGTTGTAACAACTTGAGAAGAAAAGAGATTAAAGAAGAATCAACCAAACCAACAACGAGTGTTAGCGTAGTAAAATAAAATTGTGCATTGTAATGCATCTTAAGGTTTTTTTTTCGGTTCACGTGCTGCCACTGACATGTTTTGAGCTCCAGGTTTACTTTGCAAAGGTTTCTTTTCTTTTCACTACACTTTTTCTTATATGAAAATGCTTCTACTCCCAGTTACCTATATGTTTACCTCTCTCTGCCAGAAAATTCACCGAAGAGTGTTGCATGACGTGTATAATTTCCTTTTCATACTCGTTGTCGGCCGTCAGGGATAGCCCAAAAAACAAACATATCACTAAAGTGGGTAAGTTTACCAACAAACTGTGGTGTTTCGCTCTGACAAAGGGCTAAGGTTTAAAAACTTTTTATGATAACCAATTAACACTCTCATCTTACTGGATAAAACCAAATTGTCCTAACAAACAAACAAACAAACAAACAAAATGAGTCAAAGCATTAAGTCTGAGGTTGGAAGACAGGTTACAAATTAATCTTACTGTCTTGGTCAACTTAAAAGTTTGATATAAATTACATTCCCGTCCAACATTAATTCCACCCAACAGTCGCTTTAGATTGGTTATCTGGACCCACTTTGCAGATAAAGCTCATTGAAAAGGAAGACTTCTGTAGATAGTATGAACTAAGCCTTTATTTGTAACAAGAAGGTGATCGGTCCGAACTTGAGTTCTCTACAGAAGGCTAAGCACCAGGAAACTACTACAAGATTCAAAACAACAAGTTTTTCGGTTTATACACCTCAGTAGATAAAACATTTGAGTCTTCCCTGACAGCTTGCCAAAAGGTGGACATTTAGGTTTTCCTAATACGAAAGCTCTATTGCAATATTTTGAAAGTTTGCGAGGGTCAATTCTGCTCTGATTCACAGCTGCATTCATAGAAGTAAACATTCCAAGGCACCTTCGAGTTTCCCCCAAAGATTCCGTATCCTTTTTTGATTATATACACATTACGCAGAATTCCTCATTTAACGACAAACCGTCTAGACCCAGAGTAAAAATCTGATTTCTCGTACTCGACCGACATGTTACATATGGCGGTTGCCATAATAGTGTATTGCCTTACGATGTTATTTTACAGAGAAAGGAAAAATTAAAGTTGACTCGAACGTGACTTGTGAGTCGAACTTGACTCGAGCTCGAGGTTGACTCATGAAAAGGTATAACTCATCACAGATAAGTTAAGCTTTTTGCTCTGACTTGATAAAACTATATTAAGTCTATTCTCGCTTAGTGAATATCTAATAAACAGAATCCTTGTTGTCATGCATCTGTTCAGTAAGAGATCACAGGTGACTTCATAATGTCGTAAGAACAAAAAAGTCACACTCAGTGCTCAGTGGAGTGTGTCACTGATAGCTGTTGAGCGTTCTGGAATAAGCAACTTTTTTATCCGTGATCTATAACTGTACAGACCCATGGAAACATGGAATCTATTCCGATTTTTCATTAGTAACAATATCTTCTTTTTTTATCATATGAACAAATAGATTCGGGGTTGCTATGTGTTTGTACTGTAATAGATCGTGGAAGACACCAAAATGTGGCAAGAAGAAAAAAAGACACATTTTCTGTGATCTAACAACATGTAATCTAATTGTTTTATTTGATGAACAAGGAAAGTTTTACTCATGGTGAATTTGATTTGGTTCGAAATAGATTCCTTGTTGCCATGGGTCTTTATGGTGATAGATCACGATTAACTTCAAAATGTGGTAAAAACGAAAAAGTGATACATGAGATGCCAGATGTTTTCTGTGATCCATTATTGTACGAGCCCCAGGCAACATGGATCTATTTTGCTTTTTATAATAGACAAGGAAAAAGTTGTTAATAGAACATAAGAAAGAACCAATCAAAATGAAAATATGATTAAACTATTCATAGAATTTGTTTTGGTTCCCATCTATGTCATGTCTGAAGTTTATTATTTTGTAACATCAAACCATGTTTTTATTTGAAACCTTCTCTCGCATGTATCACGATATGGAAAAGAGAAAGTAACAAAACAACGACAATCAAAAAGAAAAAACAGCCAAGAGAAAAATTGTTTCAAATGTCGACAATGAGTCTTGGTGTTGTTCGTAACAATAAAGAGCTGGTGTCACACAACATTTGAAGCATATTCCAGAAAACTCAGCAGGAATCCGTCGTGACACATTTGGCTGCGCTTCGTGTGTCACTCTTTTGTTCTACTCATATTTGGACGTCATCCACGATCTATTACTGAACAGACACTAAGCAACGTAAAATATATTTTTCAATTAAGATAAATTAAAAAGGAAATGAAAATCTCTCCAGAGAAAAACTATTCGTGGCACGATTTGCAACAATATAGAGCTGGTACATATAAAAGCGAGCGTCACTTAACGTTTGAGGCATATTCCAAACCCTTCAGCAGACATCAGTCGTGAGAGCTCGTGGTTTAATCGACAGTCTTCCTCAGTCTACCGAGATGATTATACTTCATCTTTCGATGACGCTTTATATTACCTTGACCAGCTTGAGCGCCATGACAGGTATTGCGCTAATTCACTTTTATCATTGATTGGCTGGGTCTACCTAGTTTCCGTTTTTTTCGTAGTTGTTCCTTTTTCTCCCCACCCCAACCTCCCTTTTGTGGATGATTCAAAAGTCGTTTATAACCCGTTTTGATCTTTGCGTTTATCACGAGCGGTTTATCTTGTTGTTCTACAGAAGCCTCTGCTGAAATTCTTGACCATCATATCGAAGGCTTGTTTAAAACTGCATCATTTAATTCAGGGAAAAAGAAGGAAAGTTCGTTTGCTGCTGCTGATTCCTCTTGGACCCTTAATCCTTAGAGAAACGGTTTTAAAAATCCAACGCAAACCTACAAGAAGATAACAAACATATATCCTTTTTGTTCCTTTGCAGCCTCGGGCTGTCGGTGCTTTACCTGCAGTCAGCCCAGAGATCCGATCAGTCCTGCGTGGCAAGTGGATCTGAACACGAACAGAGTTTACGGGACCCGAGACGCCAGTGTCGTTTTGCTGGAAAGTTTTAAGGTGGTACCAGGAGTTTGTGCAAACCAAGGTAGAAAATAACAAAATTAGCTTTACCAAGAATATACATATTGTAGATCACGGTGATTTCAGCTTTAAGTTTGACGTGGTCCGATGCGTTGGATGTTTCAGAAGAAAAAACTGTTATCATTTAAAGTCTTCAGGATGTGTTAGAGTCTAGAGTTAAGAGCTTAAACTGAAATAAACTTACTTGAATAATTACCTTAACTTACGTGTTCAAATTACTTGTAAAATGCTTTTTACATTAAACTCTTAATTTACTTGAAATTCACAGGAAAGATTCGCATAACATTTGATAAATGTTGGGGCTCCAAACGAACTGCCAGAATTGACCTGTGGTTTGCGCGTAAAGTGACAGGATTCTCGTTTGATATTGCCGACTCGCCCACTGTCAATGGATTTGGTAAGAGAAGAGACTTGACATTGACATGGCACTGCATAGGAGTAAAACATCTTTTTTAATGCACTATAAGAGCTTTATGCTTCACTATTGTTTAAGGAAAACAAACTATTGAAATACATCTGAGACTGAAGTTACTAATACGTTGCGCATGAATAAAAGCAATGTACTTTGGACATTTAAGGGGAACATGGGTCCACGGTGCATCAGGATTTTGCGTGCCTCAATTTCTCCTTTGTTCTTTTTTTCCTTGTAGGAGGCGACGCGGGAACAACTACTAAAGGCGCAGAGGTACATGGCTACAATAAAAATTTTTTAATATTTACAAACGATTTCACTGGTCACCAGGATTACACCACTAATGGTCACCTGACGGTTGAATCCAAAGCAAAAGTCATCAGCGATCACATGACGATTTACATCAGCCATGAGCGTGTGGAAGTGACCAATTACCGCGGCTATCAAGCCGTGTACGACAGCAGATACCTGTTTCAACTAAGTGGACAGCTCATTGGGAGACCCCCGTCTACCGCGACCGACGTATGGCTGAGCATGAACCGTGTCATAAGCGGTACATATAGGTCTGGCACTGGTCTCTGCAAGGTAGCGATCTCCTGGGTCTAGCACGCCCTGCCTAGAAAGCGAGAGGAAATGAAACTCTTCTCTGAGCTTAAGCCAACCAGTAGATTGTAACAATGCTGCGTAGTAAAATGAAGTTGTGCATTGTGATGCATCTGAAGGTTTTTTTTGTTCACGTGCTGCCACTCGCATGTGCAAGTTCATTTCAAGCTCCGGGTTTACTTTGCAAAGGTTTCTTTTTTTTCACCGCACTTTTCTTATTTGAAAATGTTTCTACTCCCAACTTTTTATATAATTTTACCTTTCTCTGCCAGAAAATTCACCGAAGAGAAATTAGTCAGCCATGATCGTCAACTTTGAACACGGATTTTTCTTTCTCCGAATATGTAGTCAATAACTCACTTGATCAAGATGAAATTTATATTCAAGCACATCACACTATTTGACGACCTACGTTTGGATTATCCACTTTCTCCTTGATAGCCAAAAAATTGGACTCCGTATGACTTGACTTTTCATTTTCAAAATATGAATTTGAATTTCTTACGGCTAAATTATAACAGATAACTCGGAGATTTGATTAATCGATTACCAGTACTTACATTGATAGAAGCTTTCCCTTCAAAATTGAATTAGTAATCAGTTGAAATTCACAGAAAAGCTTCGCTTAACATTCAATAGTTTAATCGATGTACAGAAACAGAATGACGTGTTCCGTGGAATCCCTTCAGCACTGTTGCATGACCTGTATAATTTTTTTTTTATACTCGTTGTCGGCCGTCAGGGATAGCCCAAAAAAACAAATACATCACTAAGGTGGGTAAGTTTAGAAACAAACTGTGGTGTTTCACTCTGACGAAGGGCTAAGCTTTGGAACCTTTTTATAATAGCCAATTTATACTTTCATCTTACAGGATAAAACCAAGTTGTCTTAACAAACAAACAAACAAAATGAATCCAAACATAAAGCCTGAGGTTGGAAGACAGGTCACAAATTAATCTTACACTTTCTTGGTCGTCCCAAAAGTTTGATATAAATTATCTTCCCATCCAATATCAGTTCTACCCTGCTAACAATATAGAGAGACTCTTGGCAAGTTACTGCCAATAATTCATGGAACACTGACATCACTCATGGGATACTGACAGTGCCCAGGAAGAAAGAAATGAAATGAACTTAAATCCAAGAATAGGATAGGAGGCAGGGACTTTACATCCTTGAGCATTTCCCAACAACAAAGCAAAGACAAATTCTATAGCAGCAAATTGTTTTATTACATTGTGAAGGAGTTTCTACACATCACACTTTCATCTCCTTGATCTTGGCCTTTTCCAACTTGTGTGCAGCTGCCTGTGACTTGCTTCCCATGATGCCCCCACCCCAGTGTTTTCTGATCTCATCAAACCTCTCATTGAAGTTAGTCTTGACTGCCTCGCAGAGGTTCGTAAAGTTATTCTTGTCTTCAGGACGTACAGCAGTAAAACACAGTACTGTGGCTGTCTTCTTGTGTACTACTTTTCCCAGCCTACAGACAGGAATAAATAAAGACAGTCTAAGTCACTACCTTTAATTTAAAGTAGAAGTTTACTTCTGAACCCTTGAATTTTTATCTCCAAAGTTTAGAACTATATCTTGTGACACCAGCCTTGTTTTGAAGTTCCAAAGAGTAATCTGGCCTTTTAAGAATTGCTTTGAAATAGGCTTAAGATTTCATTATGATGCTGCCATTTCAAGTTTCACTTGGCAACATGGCTGCTTACATGTGATACAACAAAGTCTTGCTCTTTTTATTTAAACATCTTAACAATGTGTTTGATCAATCACATATGCTACACAAAGCGTATTCTTTAATGATTTCTTCAACATTCAGAGCAGCAACTATTTATGCACTGCTTGTTACTGCTTTCAGTGTGTCATCAGGTTGCAGTATTGCTTGAAAACATAACACCATCCAGAATAGAACTTTTTGCACATTTCAAAGTAATTTTGACAGGTTAGGTTAGTCTTTTGAACCTCATACATGGTGAGAAAAGCACAGAGCTATTTCTGCTTTTAATCTTATGAAGAAGAATCTGTACATATGGTCTGCCAATTAATTCCTTCCCTTGGGAAGGTAAAATTTGAGAGTTGCTTGTCCAAGAGACAAACTGGAAAGGAATTTTGTTGTCAAACCATTTAGTAGTTTTGATATATTTAAAAATCATCCTGACACCTATGCCACCAGCTTTCAACTCAACACATCACAAATAATGCCCCTATTCATTCTCTATTTCTTTTTCTACCTCATTTGCACCTAATAATCTCCAAATGATACTAGTTGTCTAATACAAAGCAGTAACTGCTTCAAGATGAATATAATTAAAGAAATTGCAATAGAAGAAAGAAGGATCTGTGTCATAGGCTTTGGAATCTTCTTTGGTTTATAATAACACCACTCACCTAGCTTTGCCCTTTATGATACAATAAGGAACACCCATTTTCCTACAGAGAGCTGGAAGCCACACAACAAGCTGTAAAATGAACAAGTCATGTACTCCCTTAGTGCCTCTGTTTGACAAGGCAAAACATTCTTTGCTTATTCATTTCTATAAATCTCAAATATTTCTTCAAAGTGATACTTCCTATAATTATGAACTTCTATTTGACAACCAAACAGCCTCCCAAAAATCATACCCAGAATTGAGGGTACATGGGGATTAATAAAAGGTTGACATATAGCAATTATCTTTGGTGTTCAAGATAAATCACTCAACCAGATTCATCATTTAGGTTTTCTGTAATGGCCACATCAGCATAACTTACATCATTTTATTTGAAATTGTGAGCTTCTTTTTCAAGTTTAAGAGAGATGGAGAGAGATAGAGAGAACAGAAAAATTTATTCAGCAAAACCTCATTGGAAGGCAAATCTACAACTCCTTTTGATATAATTCTAACAGAGTCATTCAATGATATGGAAAGCAATTTTTTGGAAAATTTAAAGTAAACTTATTGACAATTACAAACCACTGATAACAAGCACTGGGAGTAAAATCATTCACTTTCCAATTAGAATTTGTGCTAAAACATGTCTTAGTTTTAGTCTCCAACACACCCTCAAGAAAATTCTAACTAACCTCAATGGGGTCTACATCATGAGCAATGACCACAAGTTGAGCTTTCTTGTTCTCTACAAGACTGGTCACATGATTTAGGCCATATTTGATCACAACTGGCTTCTTTCCCGCAGGTTCTTCTTTACCCTCTGCTTTCTTTTCAGCCTTAGCAGTAAGACGTGCTTTCTTCTCGGCCTTGGTCTCTGGGCGATACTTGTGCATCAGTTTGAAAAGCTGTGTGGCTAGACAAAATAAAAAAAATTAAACAAAATTTTAGATTTTAAATCCTTAAAGCAGTTTTCAATGACTTAAAATGGTAGCTGCAATAGGAATTATATTCTTGAACAAGAGTAATGCATGGAAAAGCCTACAGTCAAAAGGTATGCTTAGTAGCATAACACTTTAACTAGTGTGAGTTTCCCACGAACTAAGAGCACCCTTCAATAAAGGTAACAGATGATTGCTTTTTAATTAGGTCTAAAAATTTCTGTCCCTTCTAGAGAGGCATCATTAACACAAGGTTTCACTGAATAAAATGTTGCCCATACCGGTCTGTTTATCCAGTGTCTGAGTGAACTGATTGACAGAAGGAGGAACCTTCAAACGCTGGTAAAGAACACTCCTTTGCCTTTGAAGTCTGATGTATTTTGGCCATCGGACAAATCTGCTCAAATCACGTTTGGGCTGGATATCCCCACCTAGAAGTCAAAGGGAAATTCAAATTCAATAGCAGATTATAACCTATAGTAATGAAGGTGAGGTATTATTCTTTAAAAACCTTTCTTTTTTTTTAGAGTAAATCATGAGTTAACAAGGTAAGGTTTGAAGAAGAATATGAATTTACAAGCAAAATCACACAACAAGCAAGGATTGTTTCTGGGCATTAAAAATGATGCTTATCTAAGAGATCATTACAATTATTTGGTAACTGAGGGGTCTTCATAACTACAAAGGTTATAGTAATTTTTTTGATTGCAATGCCTTCAATCCTTGCAGTCATTAGCTCTCATGATCCCATGGGTCACCAGATGGAAACTAAGTTACTGTGAACTATAGGCTTAAATCTGCTTTATCTTACTCCTTAAAGAGACAGAAGTGAATATGGTTTTTGAGTGCAAGGAATTGAGGACCACCATTTCACTACATTGTACAAGTACACATATTTGTATTACTTATAAAAACTTTGAATCACACATTCTACAATCACCCTTTTCTACATCATCTAACCTTCACATTCAGAAATGAATACAAAAAACACAAAAATTAGACTTAAGTAAACCAACATAAAATTGGTTTTGCTGTTTGATAGGGTTATCATCTTACCTATGCCAAAATTCCTTGGCCGTTTTTCAATGAGAGGATTAACAACCTTTTTTGGCACTGGTTTGGATGTGGTGTAAGGGGCTGGTGCCACCTTCTTTACCCTTTTAGTTTTAGGCTGCAGAATCAACAGAATGGAATACATTGCAATTTTGTTCATACACCAAACTGGATTAATTTACTTGCACAGTATCAAGAAAAGTAATGTAGTAAGAGTAACGAGTAAATGTGGCTCTAAAGAAATGCATAAAAAATAAGCTACTGAAAAATATTAAAATATTCTACTAGATAATAACATTCACCACAACCTTTAAGTTGCCAGATAACTCTGGAAAGATATGACAACAAACTAATAAATGCTGAGGACCTTATGCATTTCCACGTTTCCAAATGCTCAAAATGTTTCGAGAAATAAGAACTAAATTACAAGAAAACCACACGAGACATCATTACCCATAGATCTCACGTGCAAAATAATTTCTACAGAATTATTACAGACGAAAACAGTTCGGCACAAAAACCTTCAATAGGTAGGCAGAAAGACGTACACTACGACATTAATTTTGATAGAGATAGCAACTAGCAAGATGGTGGTACAACTGACAGTACGTTGGTTAAAGGGGGTTTAGAGTGACCGTCTCAGACCAAGACGATAAATCATGGAGTATACCACGAAATATTGCTAAATGAAGCTCTTTTCACCGAAAATAAGAGAAAATAGATCACCTCAAATACTGTCCACATACTGGACCCTAGTTTATTAGCCCTTAAGAAGTGAACAAATTTAAGATGGACTAGATGGAAGATAGCTTTTAATACAATAATTCGAAAAGACTTACCATCTTTTTCGATGGCGGATGAAGAGGAAAGTTGCAAAGGCGCTTGGGAATTTTATCCTGCTACCCACAATGCCAGGCGTGGCAATGGGGAAACAAAATGGCCGACAAAGCTCCGTGTCCAAATCTTCCGGGTTTGATCTAGAATAATTGAAATCACAGGATATTTAAGGTAAGTTATGCTTAAATTTGGTTTAAATTGGTTACAACCCATCGCAGTATTCACTTGAGAAATTCAAAACTATTAATCTTGTGCTGCTGTTGCAGGAGAATCATGTCACAGCCAAGCAGGATTTTACCGCAAAGTAAAGAGACTCTTCTCAAGTCTTACACCAAACGTTTGAAAGATGACGTGAAGTCGATTCTGGATAACTTTACTGAAATCGTTAAATCTTCAAAAGTAGGTATATGGATAAAAGTACAACGATTACTTGAAGCGTTTACTTGGAGGCTGGCTAATTTATGGAAATCGATGGTCGCTAAATCAACATCAATAAACAGGAATAATCTATCAATAGTAGAGCATTCAAGCGATGAAATCGATAGTTGACGACAGTTTTGATCAATTCCTAGTTTAACCAATAACCAATCCATGGTTATGCGATTTCTTATTGAGCGATTGGAATTTGTGCGAGTCTGAGAGTATACAAGCCAATGACAGTAGGTGCTCTAATTAAAAAAATGCATAATTTATTACATGGCTGCCCATTTTAAATATATCAGAGAAGATGATATACAGAAAAGAAACTGTGTGTAGTGCACAGGTCATGAAAGAAAAACTGTTGGCTGAAGTGTTGTGCTCAAAAAGCAATGAACTTTCCATTAATTTAACAGAAGGCCTTCTTTCTGGTTTCTTTCTTCATCAGTGAAAACTTAATGATCTACAGTGCTTTATTTTTCACATCATAAAATTGATACTAATGAGGTTTGCATCTTTTATAGGTTGAAGATGAAACTCAGGTATCACGACTGACTCAGTCAGCCCAAGATCAGTATGAAGTGAATGTCAGGGCTGCCAATATTGTAAGTTCAAACTACCAATTATCATTTTAGGCTCATCAAAATGAGTACTGTAGTTGATAGTTGAATAATTATTAAAATGCAAACAGCTTAGCTAGCTAACATTCTTAAGTTCACTGGAGCTGTGACTGTTTTGCGTATTCAAAATATTTTAGCCCTCTGACCCTTAGGAGTGTCCAGCATCTAATTTCTTGTCACAAAACCACCCCCAAATCACATGTTAAGGCCATGAGAACAAAGGAGATGATCACCAACTAAATAAGCTCTTGATTGTCAAACAAAGTTCCCTTGTCAGCCCCCCTAGAAGAGAGCAGTAAGGAGAATACATACTGATGTTTGGGTGCTTAAAAATTGATCCATGATTGTGAGTGGATTTAAGAAACATTGACCCATCCTCACAATAAATCTGATTGAAAACTAGAAATTATCTTTACTTGTTAACTCACCTGGAGCCATTTGCTTGTACCGGTACCTGATTTTAGTTCTCACTGGTTCCCTGTGGCTTTGTTATCATGGCAGTTGTGATCACTTTGGTTGTTGATTTGTTAAAGGAAATTGGAAAGGGCCTTGATAAGGTTGATATTATGACCCTATTGTTTCCTTTTTGCAGGTTAGGGCAGGAGAATCTCTTTTGAAGCTGGTTTCAGATATGAAAGAATTTTTAATCTTGAACGACTTTCCATCTGTAAATGCCACCATCTCTGAACGAAGCGGCACTCTTCAAGAGATGACAAATCAGACAGATCAAAAACTGTTAAGCCTTAAACAAGAACTTGCTCTTAATTTATATGAACTGGAACAATCATACTACTCATCTAGTTATAGATAATGTGCACAATGTTGTAAGCCATTAGATGTCTTTGTTCTGTGTGTCATTCTTGAATATAATCCCTGCATGTAAATAATTCTCTAGTGCACAGACAAGTTGGTTGGTGCTTACCAAAACATAAGATACTAAGATTCTAGAAAAAATTTGTGTAAGAGTTAACCATAAATCAGAACAAGAGCTTTATTTTAGCATACATGTTACACTGGAAATTACTTCCACTGCTGATGAGGTGTGCACAGCTCTTCAGGATGAATGGAGCACCATGACTATAAGAAAATTCCCAGAAATTCCTGTTCAATCTCTCATGGAATTCAATTAACCATCTACCATAAATTAAAAGCTTGTATTCAACAGCTGTGTCTCGCTTGCTCTCAGTTTTCTCTGGGGAGGAGTGGATGAGAGGTATAGAGAGGAACATGAGGAAGAGAAAAATTAAAGAAAATTTCCATTCTAACAATTGTCTTAGTTCCTCTCCAATGTTCCTCATATATAAAACATGTAGAAACATATTTGAAAGGTTTCTGAACAAGGTAGAGATAACTATTTTCACACTTAGGAATACATTTTTTAAAAATTTTTGTTGTCAGTAGAAAATGAGTTTAAGTATGATACATCTGATCATTTTGTAGACAAAGAAGAGACATTGTTGGCTGGGTAAAACTTTATTCAACTTTTAATGTTACAGAACATAAAACTATTCAAAAGGTAAAGTACAATTTCTAACAATATGAAGAGTAGTTTAAAAGTTGTCATTTACAACTAAAAGAAACTTTACATGAGACATTGAGTCTAAAAAGCAACAACTGTTAAGGCCTATTTACACGGTACGACTTTGTCGCATGCGACAAGCTTACGACAGGCCTACGACACGAATTGTATCGTGTAAATCAAACCTACCACTCGCTTACGACTGTCGTGCACGTCACGAAAAATGTCGTAGGATTTTAAAACATGTTTTAAAACGCTGCGACAATCGTAGCCGAAATTGATAGAAAATGACGTATTTTGTGACAAATTTCTACTGAGTAGGGGACGAAGGTGAAATTTTCTTGCGTCAAAATGGCGGAGGAAGTCGCCTCCGGAAAGTCGAAGACTGCTTCCAAGCGAAAAATACATTCTCAGATGAGGAAACAGAGAATATTATATCACTGTGGAGCGAGGAAGAGGTTCTTTTCCTTCTCTTGCAAATTATTAGGGAGCTTAAGCAACCACGACGACGACGCTGGGTACGACGCCAAGTAAAAAATGAATTTATATTTTATGAGCGAAATTCACAGTTGTCTAGATCTGTTCGGTTCGTTAATGGCTCTAAAATCGTGCTCGAGCTAAATGTGCAATGGCGGCGTGTAATGCCAAATGGAAATACGAAATATTAGCCGTCGTCGTCCACGTTCCGTACAGGACGCAGAATTTGGTCATTTCACGTTGTTGTTTTGCAGAGGATGGCAAAGAAATGTACAAAGATTTATAACGCACGTGCATAGCCATTGTTCTGCTCATTAAACCTTTTGTTGGATGACGTTCTCGTTGCCGTTGTCGTCGTGGTTTGCTTATTATTTGCTTACATAAGGAGACAAAGCTCTAAACATAGATAACGGTGGCATTACCTAAGAGAGTCAGTGGAGAAAAAAAACAGTTCGTGGTGCCACCTTATAAATCCCTGACTTGTGCCTGTGGGTATCACAAAAGCCTCATCAGGTTTTCAAAAACTCTGCAATTTTTCTTGACCTCTTGCTTGGTGTGGCTTCTTTGTTAGTCTTCCTTTTTTTCCCTGGTGAGCTTTTCTTTTCCTCTGAAGATTCTACATGTATAATGTAGCGACAAACAAGATTCAAGTCAACAAAGCCCATCCACCAGAAAAATTAATGTATTGAGAGAAGGATCATCATAACAGGAATGAATAGGAAATTGAATACATATGGTGCTAAGTACAAAGTAAGAGTTCTTAAGAAGAAACCATAATCACTTCCAGTGAGAGCAGTTTTCCATTGAATATCTCAAAGAAACCTATCCCAGGTACTGCTTGGCATCTATCTACAATGCTCTGAAACTGGCTAAAATATTTTAGCCTCTTCTTTACAAATCGGTGGATGCTAGGGAACATACACCCTCCTGCCCTTTGCATTGACCACATGCATTTTCTTTTTAGTCTTACAGGTTACGGTTTCCAGACACTGTTGAAAAGTGCTCTAAAGGAAGGAGCAGAATCCTATTACAGTAACCATAATGGCAGATGTACCCTTGATTTCCCTTTTTTTTCTTCCCCGTGGCATATCAATTCTGATATTTACAATGTTTGTGAAGATACTAAGGAAAGGAAAGAACAAATTTCCCACAAAATGTTCTGAAACTAAGATTATCTGACCAACAAAAATAATCATTGTGTAGCCCTAAATTCTATCAGACATGTGTTACCTTCCTCCATACCAGTATCACCATCACGTTCTGTTCTGGCTTTTTTCATCTGTGCGATATTGATTTTAACAACTTCTTTGTGATCCACAATTGGACGTGGATAATCTTTCCCAATCACACATCCTGCTGTTTTCTGTATGCTCACCGGGGCAGTCCAGGGCTCATAGATGTACTTGGGTGGATATTTCTTCAAAATTGGAATGTATTTCCTTTTTAACAAAGAGAGGAATTCTCATTTGAGATTGAATTACTAAGTTTCTGTCCTAGATGAAGCAGCTTCATGTAGAGGTACTGCTATTTCCCCTGAATGGAATCCTAGATCATTGTAAGTAACCCCTATTAATTCCATCATGTTTTGCTAATAATTTTGCTGTATAATCCTTGGTGCAGAGGAAGTAAAAGTTGACTAACAAAAGTTTTGCAAATGACAAAACAAAATGGCTTGCCATGGCTCAAACTCAGACCTTTTAATTCTGAGTCCAAATCACTAACAAAAAAACAAAAAAATCAAAGGAATACTGATTTTGCTGTTTACCCCGAATATGTCAAGTTTAAATAGTTTCTTGTAAATAGTATTTATAAATTGCAAAAACAATTCCAGTGAATTTCCTTTTGAATACACTCTGTTCTCTGAGGAAAGTGTTAAACGTTAAGATAATGACTTAATGTTTGAAAAAAAGTGTAAAGAAAACACTCACTTGATGTAATCTCCATTAGGGTCTGTTTTCTTACCAAATGCAATGGGGCTGTAAACCCTGAAGTAAGCATGAAAAAATGCACTTGCAGACAGCCACATCCAGTTGCCAGCATTTAAACTCCAGTCATGATCAAGAAGCAACTTCTCAAACACCTGCCACAGTAAAATAATGCAACTGAAAAGCTATAGCAGCTTGTAACTGTCATGAATGCTATTGACCACAATTAGCAGCTACCTCAATAATTCATGCCTTTCAAGTTAGGACTCATCAACAGTAACTTGTGGAAGGAAGAAAATTTTCTGAGTCTCTATTTCCTCGCTTAATTTATTCCACACTATGGAGATTCTCTTATATAGAAGCACTGATTTCTACTGCACCTTCAGTCCTTCTTCCCAACTAATCCACAAGTCTCCTCTTGTTAAGAAACAAGCTACAGCATGACGTGCCAAGTGATGAATCCAACCTTCTCTCCTTAGTTGAGTCATGATGGCATCAATAAAAGGATATCCAGTGCGTGCCTGAAATTAAACAAATTACAAAGGACCTAATATAATTTTCTGCAAATTTTCACTCTAAAACGGTCTGCTACAGCTTTCAAGTGCTAATTCCTAATGGGTTTAACCCTTTAACTCCCTAACATCAGAATGCATATTCTCCATACTACTCTTTAAACACTTCCTGGGATTCTGACAAGGAGAATTTGTTCAATAATCAAGAGCTTCTTTGGTTGGTGATCATCAGCAAAATCATGCAAAAATTATGGAGAGCACAAATCGCGCAAAAATTATGGAGAGCACAATTTAAACTGAACCTAAGGATATTTTTCTTCAGTATCAATAATTCTTCTAGGTACATATATCAGTATGCACAACTTTTAGTAGCTTATTTGTTACCTGTATTGTGTCTAAATCTATTCCAGAGCCTAAAGGGAGTGAATTAATCTGGCACTATGAACAATACATACTTCAGACCAAGCTTGGATAAACTCTTGGTTATTGTTCCATGGAATTTGCAAACAGACTGGATTGCCCTCCATTTTGTTAAAGTTAGGTGTAGCATATGCTGCTGTATAGAAGAATTCCCGCCACAGGAGCTGTCCATGTAAGGAAACTGGTGGGTTAGAGTGTTTCTTCGCCTGAATAGAAAAAGTAGTTTTGTCAATAGTTCTGCATCTGGTCAATTAAAAGGAATCTCACCACTTTCAATTTCTTTCAATTGTTTCATTGTTTCATATGATAGATAAAATTAAAAGAAAGATCTGAAAGTTGCATTGCCTTAAACTTCACAGAAAGTAAGCTTAAATTTAAATTCACTTTCCAGGTTCAATTTTTTGACAGATAAACACTGAATTTCATAGCTTCCCCTTTATCAACTATCTCCTATACATTACAATCTTCAATAATTCACCAATAACTGATGTCATCTCTAGAATGATCATACACATATTTAACTGACAACTAAAGGGTGCACCTGATATGATGACTTACTCTCGAATACACATCAGACAGTCTGTGATAAAACAGCCTTGCTGAGAGACAGCCAAACATCACATATGGACTAAGAACAGTAGTGCTTGGTTGGAGAGAATTGGGTGATGTGTTAGGCTTCTCAAACTTGTTCACCCAATCCTGCAGGAAAATGTGATCAACTTTAATGGAAGCAGAATAAATAAATGATATCTACAAGATGATAGTCTTGTTGAACATGCAAAGACCTATCCAAAATAAACCATTACTTGTTGCTGCAACTGATGAATTCCCAGAGCAAAGGTTTCATTTCAGAGGAATGATGTTAAGCCAAACTGTTTTTGTTCAAGGGCAGCAAATTAGATTAAGATCTTTTCTCTCAGTTTGCCCTGTAAGTTTATTCTTTATAGACTAAGACCATCCTGATCGAGGAACACCAGGTGTTCCTTGGTTGCCCTCTCTTTCCCTTACTCTGGGGATTCCAGCAGAGGCCTAGCTTGTGACACTTGATGTTGGTTTTTGAAGGGTGTGTCCTTTCCCTATAAGTAAGGTTCATTACCTGACAGGTTGAAGATACCAACAAACTACAACTAATTCAAGTTTAATCCTCTAAGAAACTTTTGATCTCATTAAATATAAGATAAACATGAAACTCTGTATGAGCATTTAATTATTGATTGAGAAAAACTTTCAGACCTCTTTCTGCATATGTTCATCAAGTCGTCTAAGAGCTTCTGACTCCCCACCAGGGAAAAGGACTGTACTTGACTCTTCAGGTGTTTCAATTTCCAGCTCCTCAAGTGTTGGCAGCTGGTACTCATTTCCTTTACCCACTGGAGTAGAGCAGCCATCAAAAGTACTTTTGTCTACTGTGGGAATAGGCTTCAAAGGTGACCCCAGTGATGCCACCACTGAACAAAGCTTCTTGTAGGTTAGAGGGGCTGTTCCACCATTCTTGGCAATAATCCTGAAAGAAGATTAAATCAGTAATTGCCTATTACAACATGTAGATTTATGACTGGCAAAAGAATTCCAGACACCTATCTCACAGAAGTTTATTCAAAGCTTTCATATTCTTGAGTCCTGATTTTCAAATTCCAACAAAATTCTTGAGAAAGGGGAGAGTTTCTGCAATAAAACTTGTGGACAGTAGATTCTATCTGTCATTAGACAAAGTGCTTTATCTGTACAGAGTACCATGAGTAGAACACAATGCAAACTTCACCCTGCAGTCACTGTACACTCACTTTTGGAACTTACTTTAGTGAGACAACTTTGTTTAGTCTAATTGATGACTTAAGTATTGAGTTTGTCTCTTGTTTGTGACTTTTAATGAGAGGTCTAGTTTGAAGTATCTAATTTCCTTTGTCCAAGTTTAATTTTTTTTGGCCCTTTTCAGAGTATTTTCAGCAAGGCAAAGTGTTCATCCATATATTTTTGGTGCAAAGGGTAGTCAAGCAAAATGTAACTTTTTAAAATGTTTAAGATTGTCACTTACTTATCCAAGTCATAAAGTGAGTGGCAGACTCTTGTTTCAACTTCAATTCCAGCTTTGGTAGCAAGTTCGTGAACCTTTGCATCTCTTTGCCTTCCTTCAGGCTCATGATCAAATTCAAATGTCAATTTTGTGATCTTCCATGCTTTGAAAAGTTTAGGTAATTCCAATTCAGGCTTCCCCTGAATAACAAATAACCTATGATAAAAAAAGGAATAATGGAAAAGACATAGGAAGATCATTGAGCTGGTCTCAAAAATCAGCTAAAACTATCATAAACAAAATACAGTCAGTAATTACTGATATCACTCATTGATTCATTCAATATGATATAGAAAGCTGAATAATACAAATATTCTAACTGATTCTTCCTTATAATGTGTAGGAGGACAGAAACATACTTTTAGATGATGTAACCAGTAACAAAAAGTTGTTTCTTTATTGTGCAGAACAAGTAGATACCATGCTGCCGTGGGTCTGTTCTGCAACATGTCAGTGAAGACGTCAAAATTTGGTAAAAAAAAACACTCGGCTGTGTCTCATATACCTCATTTTTGTTATTATAAAATTTGGGTGTCATCTCTGATCAGCTACAAGATGCACAGCAACATGGAATCTATTTATCTGGGCTGATACCACTTGGTTTGGCCATTTTTTTTTTTTTTGCACGAAAAAAAGATATTTAATTATTTTTTCTTTGTTCTAAAAGGTATGAAGGTACGGAATATCTCTAAATTTGTCTAACCTCGACCCTAAACTCTTCAAATTGTTGTCCAAGTCATCGAGAGACTGAATCAGAAATCTCCATCGATTGAATCCCATGTTTCCATGCTTCACATAATCTGGATCGATAAAGTACACTGGTCTGAGCGTTAAACTTGTTTCACAAGCTTCCTTAAGGGAAAGGTTATCGTGAAGACGTAGTCCTTTACGAAACCAATGAATTGTATGATGCACTCTCTGTTGTTTAGCCGCCATTTCGGCGTGATTATGTAACAGCTGACTTTCCACACAAATTTGATGGATTTTATATGAAGCAGGAAGCTCCTCGCTGTTGTACTGCGGGCTCTAATCTCTCACCAATAAACAAATATGGCTGCTAAGGATCAAGGGCCGGCAGTAGATTGTCTTGAAAAACGAATTTCTGACTTGGAAAGACGGATCTTTACCAGTGAAAAAGACGTCCTAAGTCTTAAAGGGTCATCGGTAACTACAGTGATATTTATTGATGGCGTGATCGCACATAATTAGGTAACTAAAATTGATTGAAATGTTTGTCTGATTTTTTCCAAGTGTTTGGGAACTTTGAACAATGTTCAGAAAAATCTCGATAGAATTGGATCAAAACATGCTAAAATAGCAGCAGTGTGGAAGAAAGGTATGGCACATTTATTTTTTTATTAATGAAAATATCACTGTTACACACTACAGTGACTGTAGTTCCTAGATTGAGAAGCTAATCATAACAGCTGGGCTTGGGTGTACCAAATAAACTGAACTAAATTGTACTCAATAAAGGTATTAGAAAAAAAAATTCAATGGAGATCACCTGTTAACATAATTTTCTCACATAGCTCACTCGTTCGCCCGATCGGGTTAATAGAGTTCAGCGCTTACCAATTCTACAGTAGTTGCGCATATGTATTCGTATCAGATGTGTTTCTTAATACAATCTGCGAGTCGTTTGAGTCGAATTGCTGCTCCCATTTTCTTATCATCAGTTAAGGAGCTGGAGAAATTTCTCTCTCCTGAGTTTTTGGAAGAGGCAACACTAACAGATGATGCTAAAGCTGACATAATCATAGCAGGTTAGTGTGTGTTTTGTGTCATGAGTTCAAAAGACATGCAAAAGACATTTCAACATGGTATGATACCTCTCTGATTTCCAATTGAAGGCATTGGTTATTCACTTATCATTAGAAATCCCTATTGAAAAGGGGGATGTAGGGCTTGGGTGGACAATTTTTAAATCAAGTTAGCCCTTTCCTATTGATTAGTATAAAGGCTTTGCGTTGATATAGGACCCACTTTGACCTACCTCCTTTGATTTCTGTGTTTGAAATGATTATTATTTCAGTCTTCAAATACCATTATTTTACTTTGTGATATAACTGTGTTAATTTGAAAAAAAATCCTGACATCCATAGGTGAGGGCCAGCTAAAGGTATGTGCTGATCAGCTTCGGCAAGTTGAAGATTTGAAAAAGGTTGTGACCACAGAACCCATTAAAGGTTTGAAGCAGTTTTACAATTCAACATATTTATTTTATCACATAACCTCTTGTTAAGAGACTTAATTTCTAGCATGTTAAGCCAATCTTACTCTTTTCAAACTGTAATTTATCCCACAAGGTGTGACTCCAAACACATTTATCATATCAGTTTTTATCTTTTTAAAGACTATTTTTGCTCTTATTGATAAGTATTATTCTTTTGGGTACTGAAAAATTTCTAAATGCATCCTGAATATAGTCAAATGGAAATTCTGCTTGAAGATACTTGTCAGAAATACTTAAAATCAATGCCAATTTGGTCTTCCTATGAATAAATATATTTCAGAATAATGCATTATTTAGGGCCTTTCCACACTAGCTAAAAAGTTGTTTATTTAGCCAAATTTTCCGTCACCACCAACATTTTACAAGTGTGGATGGTTTAATAAATTTTGGCCAAAGGAGACAAATCTACAATTGTGCCATTGACAAAATTTGTCCCTGGTAAAAACTGGAGAAAAGGGACTTAATAAATGAAATAGTAATAAATTTGTTGATCATTTGTTGTAAAAGCTACAACAAGCGTGTAATTGAAGTAAAATCAGTTTTCTAGAAAGGCAAAAATTGTCTCTGTTGCAAAACTCGGGGATTGTAAAATTTGAAAATGACCTAGGATAAATTGTGGAAATTGGAGCTGGAATCCTTTGGCAAACTATGCTGGCTGGTCTTAGGAGTAGATTAGGCACTGACTGAATTTAATGGCTTTGAAATTTTTAATTTAGATGCAACAAATGATACAAAAGATTTGTTGTGTGATTTTGTCGCGACAGTTCTAGTTTTGTCTGCTAGTGGGGAAAGACTCTTAGTCTTAGATTTATTGTCCTGACTTTATTTTAAATTGAAACACAGATTTGCCTACTTGGTCTGCCAAACTGCAACCACTGGTAGAACTTCATATTCAGCAAAAGGTATTTGAAATATCTCATAATTGCCCTACAACTGAAAATAAGCATTCAACTGAATTCTAGAAGAAATCCCTTTCACTGATGTGGTTTGTGTGTTGTTCACCATGTTATTCTTATTTAAAACTTTTTGGTGACAGTTTAGGTTTCATTTCTCTTTGTCTCGTTCTCATAATCAAAACTGGTTTGAACAAAATTAAATCAAGTGAAAATCTGAACCACAACCTAGCAGTTCATATTTTCCAAGATAAACACTGAATGGTGCTAGATAAAAAAATGTAAAGATGTTATATATATTCTGTTATAGGAAGAATTTGATGTGACTGATGAAAGATTACATAATCTTCTAGCTGCTTACAATAACATTGTATCCTTTTAAATTGTTCTTGTTATGTATTCCACATCAAGAGGACATGTTCCATTCAATAAGCAGATTGGGAAGTGTGATGATCTCTGGGTCAGTCTGAGTCACTGGTTCTCTGAAACCCTTAGCCTTAACTACACCTGGTAAAGGTGTGTTTTCCTTTCTCATCTTAGACTTTAGTAAGATTTCTTGGACCAAGGCCATAGTCAACAACATTTTAGTGTAATAGGTCAAAACTTACTCAGCACTAGAAGAGATTTGGACAAGACTAAGAAAAGGCTATTTCCCTTTTGATTTGACCATTAATGGTTCATTTATGGCAAGATCACAGATTTCATTAGATTATGCAATGAATAAAAAGATAGCATTGAAGGTTAGTCTGTCATGATGTTCTAGCTACATTTTGATGTCATCTGTGATTTATTACTGAACAAATGTATGACCTCCTTTTCCTTAGTAAGAACCAATCAAATTATAAATGTTATTACAAATTCATTAATGAAAGTACTTTCTCTACCTTAATTGTTACATAACAGATAAATCTCCTTTCAAAACAGTTTGTTCAGTGGGACAGTGCACTGACTCAAATTGAACAAGCCATAGAAGTGAAACCAGCTGACTAGCCTCACAACTTATTTTCAAACAGAATAATGAAGAAAATATTTAAGGGATTTTAGAAGTTATTGTCTTAATAAACTTAACATATATTGTAAAACTGGGAAAGGTGATTCTCTATTGATTTGATTGTATAGAACAAAGGCTGAAATATTGCCAAGACATGGCTTTTTAATTTGGTCTTTGTGTGTTTGGTATCTTTTATAAATAAAAATTTGGAATCAATACAGTTCAGGTAAATGTCGTTGTTGATGAAGTTTAAGGTTAATCCTTTTTTATGGGAAGTTGAGTAGAAAGTTGGCAAGTAACAGCTGCCTGGTTGCCAGTTCTACTGTTGTATTTGCCTTCTTTGAGACTAAAATACTTACCCTAGTCGATCATTAAAATGGGTTTGCTGTACCAAGACGGGTCAGTGTCATGAGTCTATAAGACCAAATTCCTCAATCATGACTAAGGAGCCGATGTCTGGTGCGGTTCGTCTTGTAAAAGAAACAAACAACAAAATTGATGGGTTTTCCAAGAGGTAACATCCCTTGAGGAAATTTTCACGCACGCCATTGGTGAATGCAAGTGTCACTCATCACCTGATGCGTTTCGCGGAATTCGCTCCATAAGCCCAAGTTTAATGAGAACAAAAAGTGTGTTTAGACGGACAAGGTGTTTGAAAAAAGGATTAAATTTGATGGTTACTCTCTCTCTCTTAAAGTAGAGAGATCTTTTTGGTTGTTTTATCGTTTGAGATAATGGGAAAAGGTGTCAAGTCGTCGTTTTTTAGTTGTTGTCTCTCAGCATTTGGCGGGAAAACTTTTATCGCGCCCTTTTATGGTCATCCCATTGCCCAACTATTTGCAACTGCCCTTGGCCTTTGATGACCGATCGTAACAATTGTGACAAGTTTATTCGCCATCGTGGCGACGGTTTAACTCTTCAAAGGCCTCAATCTAAGTCCTGACCCAATTTCAATCTAGACTATTGAGGATTTTTATCAAAAACATGTCTATAGAACAGGGATCAATGCTTCTTTCGCAGAAAAAGACACCACTATGTGCGCGATGCAAGCACCATGGTGTTCGGACCACACTGAAAGGGCATAAAAGATTTTGTAAGTGGAAGGATTGTGAGTGTCAAAACTGTATTTTGATAACTAAGAGAAGACGGATAATGGCTGCCCAAGTAGCTATAAGACGGCGAACAAATGATCGGCTGCTTGTGGAGGATTCGCAGCAGACAGCGTGTAAACAAGATTTTCGGTCTTCACGTGGTGAGTTCAATCAGACTTTAGGTAATTCCAGACTTTTAGCCGGTATCAAATCGGTCTTTCGGATCTCATTTGTTAACCAACCGAAGAAATTTCGTAAGTGGTGCTTTGGTTTAAGAGACTTTCTTTCAGCCCATAATCTACCGAAACGACTACCCCATCACAAAATCGTTCTCAACACGTATGTATGTTATAGAGGCCGCACGCGTCCCACTGTATAAAATTGATGATGAAACTCAAGTTCGTGCATGACAGTATTTTTTCTTACATGATGTCCACAGAAAACCTGTTTATCCAGGAATCTAAGTGTGGTGGCAGTTTCTGAATTTTGTGAGAAAAGGACACCAGAGAAATATTATTGCATCGTTATAGAGAAAGGAATTGCTGCCTTCAGTAAGGGTCAGTAAGGAAACGCAGGCAGTCGCCTCCGATTTAAAAGGAACGCAACTCAAAGAGACTTTGCTTTATAATGTTATACAATCGATCGACTAGATCTTCCTTAAGTTTCTCATAAAAGAAAAAAAATCCTTTGTTTATTTCCAGCGTCTAGATTCTCTTTTTTGATTTTTGTGTAATTTTGTGTCTTTGTGGAAGGGGATTCTCAGCTTAACTTCCAGTCGTGTCAGATATCCTTTCAACACAAGCCCAGACAGGAGTCACGAACGTTTTTGAGGTTCATTTTGATTATTAGGATTTATTCGCTACTTTCTATTCCTGAACGTTTCCGAAATTGTACTATAATTATAAAGTAACTGCTGTTAATTAACTATTTCAGCCCTACCCAAAAACTCCTCAGACCACCCAGAACCGTCGGGCTTTAAGGCAGCTCCACGACTTGCCGACTGCAACAGGGTAACGAGAAGTTTGGGGATTCTTGCAAGCCTATTCCCAGATGTCTCTGAGATATTCCTATCGACTCTGTTAGAAGCACGTGACTTTGATCTGTTGTCAACCCTTGAGACATTGATTGGCATGGCCAGACAAGGAAACATTGTTCTCGGTTCATTTCCCTCTGTCATAATACATCCAGGTCCGTTTATATTAATATAAATATTTCTGTCGATTCTATCAACTTTGACACACCTTCAACCACAAACTTGTTCTTGTTGAGGAATCTAGGCTGCCTTTGAGTTCAATCAAGTTAATCAGACATATTACTCTTCAGTTTTGTGAAGTGGGTGGGGGTTAAATCAAGGTTTGTACAGAGGGAAAAATTCTTACCAGTGTGAAGATCTGCAAAATATGTTTTTTCAGTACCCACATTGCCTTCAAAAGTTGAGTGGGGTAGTTAGCTTTAAATTTAAAGTGGCTTTTATAAATGAAAGGGTGTTTACGAGAATGGACAAATAGCTTACCATAATAGACGTGCAATACTGAAAAACTCAACATTCTTGCTGCCTCTTTGTTATTTAAACAGTCATCACACTGGCAGGCAACACACAACCGTGGAATGACTATGCTGCAGCTCAGGCTTTGATGTCTCTTTCCAGTTAATGGAGAAGTTTCCATGGACACCAGAAAGGGTTTTTTGTGTATTGTCACTCTTAAGCACTATTTGGAGTGTAACAGGTTTAGTTTTCAAAATAGTTGTGTTCAATGATCTTGAAAAATAGACATTATTTTGTATAGTTTTCTTAAACATGGTGTTGATGGCTGGCCATTTATAAAAAAAAAAATGCCTGTTTTCCACGCATGGTTGCATTGAACTGTTGTTTTCTGGGTACCAAGCAGATTGCACAACTGAAAAAAATGTTAGACACAAATGGTAATAATTAAATTGTTTAATGTCTTGGCTTGCTGGCAAGTTTGTATTAAGGTTGATTTAATTAGAGCTTCATGAAACAGAGTACATATTACCCTTTTAACCAATTTTGAATAAATTGACACTGAAATGTTTTTGTCCATCTTTGTGATGTTTTATCTTTATAACAAAATTTGTTCTTTATTTGCATTTATGACTTCTGTACAGGTAATGTATGAATCTAAGATTGTGAAATACCTTTAATTATTTACACAAATCCATTCTATATCAAGGGAGACAGTCTTTTAAATTCATAAATTAAAAAAGAAAAACAATCTGTGATTCAAATCCCTAAAGGAAATCTTCATTATATCAAAATTTTTACATGTTTCTTGCAACAATACTCTGTAATAAAACATACACTAATTCATTCCAAGTGATCTACATGTAATTGGCTGGAGATCAACTAGTTCACATACTTGCATCTAAGAAATTTGCCAATTATTTCATTGAGAAATCTTACTAAAGCATACAGAGTCTATGTCTGAGGCACATGATTCTAACAGAGTACATTTCCAAACCAAAGAATTTGGGTATTATGCAACATTTACAGACTGAGAGAGGAGAATAAAACTTAAGTAAGTTCTAACATTTGTGTTAAAATTCCATCAACACCCTAGCTGATTCCTCTGCTTTTGTTGCCATTCAACCCATAACAAAATAAAATGCAATAATCTAAACTTTGTATACAGCTTACAAATTGAGTAAAACAACTTTTCAATTTTCTAAATAGAGCTTCTACTGTTGGAATCATGTGCCACCAGAATTTGGTATGTTATTTCGAGAAACAGGATCTCAATGACATAACTGTTGCAAGTAATTTACAAACATAAATATATCTATATATACAAACTATTAAACAAAAGTTTCACTAAAATAGCTGAGGCAATGTGGCCTCATTATCTGCCTTACATATCATAACAACTAATTTTCTTAGTCCAGTCAGTTGAGTTATTGAGAATTCTTCTCAAAGTTATATCATTAAGTATGTCACATTTACTTCGGTCAGCATATTTCTTACATCTGGGTGTCAACCATAAAAACTTCATCATTTTTAAGAAATCAAGTTTTAAATCACTGATTATCAAGTCCTTTTCACACACACTGTAAATAGCTGAATAACTCTCTGTGACCTCTTGATACAGCATTCTGTGAAAATGGATACCCTTTTCATATCCTTTCTAAACATCTCCCACAATTTCTGGTCCCAGAACTTTCATGACAGTACCAACAAGATGCAAACTTCCTCCAACTAGAACCTGAACTCTTGAAGCCTTTGTAATAAAATCTGGTACTGGCAGATCCTCCTGGCAAAATTCCTCTATGAGAGGATCTTTCCCTCCCAGTAACCAACGAATAGCTTGAGAAACACAAGGAAATATGGTTGAATATGGGCCATCATCAAGACCATTCTTGATCACATGGTGGCCATTTGTAATTTCTGTACAGTTCCCTGTTGGGTCTGCATGGGCTTGGAATCCTGCACCTCTCAGAGCCATCCAGACACGTTGGTTTTCCACACACCATCGTAACTGGTTATCACGACTTACAGTAAAATTTGTCAGATCTGAGAAAGAAAAATTAGGAAAAAAAAAAAAACATGCGACAGGGATCAATGCAAAGAATGCTTCAAATGACTTCAAAATATCAAAATAAAATTACTCGACATCATATACCTGAATCACTGCTTTTCAAATTCAGATTGATGTTATTGGGGCAGAAAATTGCATGATCAAAATCACATTTCTGAAAAATGAAAAACATAGGACTCATGAACACATGAAATCACCAAAGGGATTCTAAGTAATCAGCAGGCCCTGGTTGTTCAAAGATCGGATAATGCTATCCCCTAGATAAATCTCTATCCGGTGGATAACATGATACGTCTTGTTATCACTTATCCATTAATAAGCACTCATTCAACTGCCCCTAACATTTCCTCTTTCAAGATAATCATTCATGCTGCAAGTTTAGTGAATCAAAACATTGTTAATTCTATTTCAGTCAATAAAAATAGGAACAATTTAATAAAATACATACCATGACTGGTTTCAGAAGACCATGAGGATCACGCCCACCAGTCAAGTTGAAAAGCAACACTCGTGCAACAGTCCCACTATAACACAAACACAAATGAAAAAGACAGGAAAATGTCACAGTGTGCCTTTTGTCTTGATCCTAGACTCAGAAAGTTTACATCATTTTTACACTAAAATGTCTTGTCTTCTGATCTGTTCCTTCATCAGATTACTAGTTTAACTGCATGGGAAATCTCATTTGCATTTAATTCATTGCTCATTCTATACATCACCTTTCTTTTTCTTTTTCCTCATTAGCTCTCCTTTTAAACCACCTGGCACAGGCCTAAAACACCAGAATATAAAAATCCTTTAAGTGTAAAATGAGCCAAACCTTTTTCATCGCCACTACTCTCTTTTCCTAACTAACTTATCATTACCCCCTCATGTTATTATCAGTTTTCTCTATCTGCTCTTAGTTACAGCAGATCACCCTAAATGCAAGTAATCAAAAGGCTGCAAATTTTAAACAAAGACATAAAATCTCTGAACATTACATCACTTATGTGTGGTGCTTCTAGAGAATTTGTACAGTATGTAAAGGAGAGTGGATGTGGTCGTGAAGCTAAACTTTGAACCCACTCTATAAGTATGATTCTCAAGTAAATCAAATACAAAAGACAATTTTGTTTGGTTGTTGAGACTAAATGAAGGGTAAAAATTGAAGCAAGGACGTGTTCCTGTTTCAGGCATCCAAATACAATTTTGAATATATATTTTAAGCACATAACATCTGTTCACACGGGAAAGCCTTGTCAGCTGGTGTTTTCCTCCTCATGCTATCAACTTATACCCTTATAAAGCTATGGACCTAACTTAGAACTGGTTTATATGTGGGGTGCTTTTCAAGTGTTGTATAATCAAAACCAATGTGATCATATCAGCCAATTAGAATTAAGGGCAGTAAAGATAAGAGGTCAAAGTAAAATCAACCAAACTGCCTAAAGCATGGGAAAATATTGGCAATCTAGTAATAATTGGTTTTAGTTTCACAACCGATTGGTTGAAAGAGTGGTGTGAGTTTTCTTGATAAATTAAAGAGAAAAGTAAAGGAAAAGCAAAGCAATCCAGTGACACTATTGATACAGAACTTGATTGAAAATTGTGTTATGATGACACCAGCCTTTACATGTTCTGGTTTGATTCTTAACTTTAAATAGCTATCAGACAGTGTATGTATTCCTGTACCTCCATACTTCTTGGTGTGTGAGCACCATCCAGATAAAAAGTAACTGCCGGCCTAACAATGACTTGGTTTCGTCCACACCATCTGGTATTTTTCAATCCTGGTACAATTAAAATAAGAAATACAGTGATGCCTTGTTTTGCAAACCCCACATTGCCTGGACACTTGCCCAAGGCCCAAACTTTCCTGCCACATCTACTGTAAGATGAACCTGTATTCAAAGGATGTCTTTATTCAACAGGAGCAGATATAAAAGTTGATTAATGAGGGTTCCTAATACAGGACACCTGTCTTGTAACTGGAATAGAATTCTTCTTTACAATATCACCCCTGAATCAAACATTAAGGTCACAAGAATGATAGAAATGATCTCCAGCTGAAAAAGCTTTTGATTGTTACGCAATTTCTTATTGTCAGCACCTTAGGAAATGTATCTTCTTAGATAACAAGCAAACCAAAGAATGTGCATAGTGACATTAGGGTTTATGGGTTAAAAAGACAGAGAAATAACATCCTCTGGTAATCCAATTCATACTTAATTAAACTTACTTTTTTGACATTTGAGACATAAAAATTAATTAAGTCAAAAACTGCTTGCTAATTGACAAAGCTTTAATTTGTTTAACATGTTAGGACAGAACCAGTTGCAGAGAGCACATAATTTAAAACAGTAATAGGCCTTCACAGAAAGTAAAGTCATTTTCAAATTGATATTTGACTAATAACTGAAATAGATGAACTGTTTTCTTACCGCTTCTAAAAGTATTGGAGATTTCAAATGTTTGTGCAACAGGAACTTCAATTTTAGCTTTTTTAGTCAAGGGTTCACTTGACAACTTCTCTTCCCTGGGTGCTTTTTCTACACTTGTTTCGTTTTCCACTAGATGATAGAGAAGAAATGGAAACATTTATTTGACCTTTAAATACTGTTGAGAACTTTGCATTATTGGCAACTCTCAATGGTCCAGTAAACATAATCTGAGATATCTCTGGTTAAATCAGTGTGGGAAGTGATCCTAAGTTTGAAAACACAAGGATTAAATATACTGAGGGCCTCAAGAAAACAATGCTTCATAGCACAACCAAGGCACTGAATTGGCCAAGAATATAAAAGTGTCTTTGGTCAAAATTACATGAATAAAAGAGAGAAATACATGAGAAATCTACGTCACAATTAGTTTTTGTGTTTATGTTGCAATTCATAACTAGTTGAGGGATGCATGCAATTACTCAAAATCATTCACACAGAGCACAGCATCAAGTGAAAACCAAATGAAATGTAGTTCTGCATAAATTTCAAAACCAATTCAAACTTTTCCTTAGCACAAAGGGTTGCCCTTTCTACTGTGCATTCTCACTTACCCCCAAGAGTATGTATTTCTTTAACAAAATATCTTAATGCTAATTATTCAAATAATCAATCAACTAAATGAAAATCAAACCTTCATGATTATCATCCTTTGTGTATTTTCTTGAAACCCATGTTTGACAAAGCTGTATGGCGAGGGATGCATTCAATAACTGGTGATCTCCTTCCAGACCAAGAACTTAAAAAGTACCCAAAAATGAAAAAAAGAAATGTGAGTGACATTATCTAATCAAAACACATAAGAAGTATAAATATGAATTTAACATAAAGTTTTTTTGCAGGTAAGTGGCAGCCATTACCGGTAATTCTCCTCTCTCAAAGAAACATGTAAATTGTTCCCCTTCATAATTAGTTATTTTAAAAATTAAAATTACATTTTTCCCCAAAAAATATGAATAAGGATATGGAGTACATGTATGCAATCCTATTCCTAAACCCCTTCCCACTCATGTAATTTCCTGGGAATGGCCAGTCAGTAAATACCGACATTGTGTTTACAAGCAAGCAGGCAATAACAGTGACTCTAGAAAAATATTGATTTATGGCAGGCAGTAAAGAGAATTAGTTCTAAGATCATGAAATTGAGGGTAAAGGGTAAAATAGATAGTAGGAATACCTGGCAAACCTCCTGGATAGTCATCTAAGGGAGGAATGATGTGAAGAGGAGCCTGAAAATGTGATTACAATAAATATTATGACTGCAGAAAATTGTTCAGGTGTTAAAAAAAATTTTAGAAATTTGACTGGTACCTTTATTTCTTTTGCTCTATTAGCCACAACATCCAGGGCTGTTTCTGGCTGTGGGACAGTAAAAGCAGGAACTCCTGGCTGGAAATACAATTGCAACAAGTGAAGACATGGCAAATTACAAGACTTGTAAAGTCATCTTAATATGTGATGTCAATGAGCATGGCTACTGTTTCATTTCTGGTTCACCCAACATTTCCCTATGGAATTGCATGTGTTTGATTTTTTTTTTGGTGCTTGCAGTTTGTAATTATTAGTAAAAAAACAATTCTTTAAGTACCCTTTTGAGCATTCATGATGAATGCAAATCTTGTGAAATTAAACAGTAATAGGTAGCTATAATGAATAACATGTACCTTAAATATCCCAGCCTTCTGCCAAGCAATACTTTCTATAGTTCCACCCAAGGTGCTTACATGGTCCATGCCAAGGGATGTCACTCCACAAGCAACAGGATTTCTGGATAGACATGTATTAATATCAATATTATAGTTTGATATTTCCATCACAAATTACAAATTTAGCTGAATATAAAAACTAGTGTGTAAGGAATTTCAAGAGATTGGGGCATTAATTGTTATGTAATTACACAGCAAACAACAGATGGAATACAAACAAATACCTGATAATGTTGGTAGAGTCATATGCACCTCCAATTCCAACCTCAAGAATTACCACATCAACCTCAAAACAGGGCAAAATCATATTTAGTTTAATATATTTAGGTTAACATTTGAATACTGAATATATAATCTTGGTAATTCTTATAGTAATTAACATAATAATGCAAGCTCAAATAATCACAATCCATTGCATTATTTTGAGCAGGCGTAGAAAAGTTAATATAACAAAATTAGACTTAAATCATGTTTCTCTAAGTAAAATGTAATTGGTTTTGCAACAGTTCAAAGTAAGGCAAACATATAAAACTAGACTTACTGGTATGTTATGTTTCAGTAAAAAAATTTAACCATTAGGGTTAAATTAGTAGGTTAACTTTACATTCATGTTATACCTTCTCTTTCAGGAAGACATGAAACGACATCAAGGTCAAAAATCTGAAGTATGCTGGCATAGAGTTTTTCCCTTCTTCCTGAAACACAATAAAACTGCATTCATTAGAGCCAAGACATATTTTAATTCTTAAAAGACATATTATACATAGGCTGCATGATAAATCAGAATCACATTTCATTATCAAATCTACCGAGCATAGATTTACAGTAACATTATACTCTAGTATAGAAGTAAGAGGGGAAAAAAAGACTTAAACCTTTAACTCCCATGAGTGACCAAGAGAGAATTTCTCCTTACCATATCTATACAATATCATGCAGACAAGTGATGAGAATAAAGAAAAATATACATTATACGATTACTAACTGGATCTTATACCAAATTCCCCAAACTAACATAATGAGAATCATTCTGCAGACAGTAAGGGGAATTGATAATGAGATCTTGGGAGTTAAAGGGTTAAGCTTACAAAGTGGCTAGTTACTTCTGGTACATTAATGTAAGTTGTTAAACCCCCTCTCTCTATTTGATACTGCAATTCATCACTGAAAGTTGTATTGTATTTTGATGCATCTTCATTTATTATCCAACCAATTCACTAGTATTTTGTAAGGTTCAGTTTACCAAAACATTTATCAGAAACCTTACACAGTGTTGAGACAGTATACCAATGTATTGCACTTTCTAAACTCTTCACCCCTTAGCTTATGTATTTTCTGACATGCAAGAAGCATTAAATAACATGTACTTAATTACCTTGGTACTTACATCACCATTATTTAATAGGTTATCCCAACAATCAAAGAAATATTTTGCAAACGTCTCCTTAGGTAATGGTTTCCCATTGATTCTGATTCTCTCTCTGACCTCCATCAAATGTGGTGAGCTGGGTGACACAAGTTTGCATGGTTAAACTCTGTTACATATAAAATTCTATTGTAAACTACACTACTAGTAGTGAGTGTTTCATCCTGATCTTTGCACCATGAAGCTACACTGTAGCAGGGGTATAAATACCTCAAAACAAAGCAAACAAAACAAACAAACTTTACTAGCAGGTAAAACCTGACCAAAGACAACCATTAAGTCCTACTTGAGTCTTAAAGCTGATGATATCACGACAAAAGCTCCTGATTAATTTTCCTTGATCAGACCTGTAGTGCACCTATAGTGAATTTACTGCTAGTTCTTGGTCCTTGTAAATTCTCCTTTGTTTGTTCAACATAAGATTTTACATCTGTATTCATTTTACCTATAGAATCCAGTTTTCAGGCCTTCATGACGTAGAATACTTTCACAAAATGCACAAGTTGAGCCCTTCAAAGAAATACAGGGAAAACCTTAAAGTTGTTTCTAAAAAAGGCAAATAATTTTTCTTCAATCAACCTAAAATTCGAGCTTAAAAATCTAAAAGAGAATTCTCTTTGGGTCACTCCTGAGAGTTGGAGGGTTCATAAATAATCAACCACTGAACATTGACAGTTCAACTAATATGTACTACATCATTCTTTGTGTACGTAAAAAAAAACAGAAACCTGCAGATATGAAATTAGGACTGCAACCAAACATTGAAAGCAAGGAAATTCTGAAATATGGAGTATTACTGTTAGTATAAATTTAAATAATTGAATCGTGGGAGGTCTAACTGATTGTACACTTCAACAGAACTTAGGAATGTGTGATTTAAGCTAATCTAGGTTTAAAAGATACCAGATGGCTAGATGAATTACTTCAGAATAAAAAATAATCAATGATAGTGTACCTTTCCTTTTGTGCCGCTAATGTGAATAATAGACAGCTTATCTAGATCCTCCATCTATGAACAAAGAACCATTTTCTTATTAAAAATTCAAGGGGGTATTAGCCATCATATCTTATTCTTTGCAAATAGTATCTCTGTGTGATTAAAACATTTCTGAACTTCCATTTGTAAGCCAAAATTTAATGCTACCCTTCATCCAAATGGAGCCACAACGTCCAGTTAAATTAAGAAGAAACAACTATATACAATAAAGTTGTCACCAATAAAATGCAAAGTGCAATAATTAAAAAAAAAACCCCAAAAGGCAAAATAGAAGTTAGTTAATAAAAGAATTACACTCTTGTGAACTTAATAGTTCAAAAACACATGATTAAAAAACTGTTTCAAGTTGATTTCAATTGATATATGCACCTTTCACTCTTTTGTCAAATCAGTGATGAATATTTAATCAGTGCTGCCTCTGTAAAAACTAAATTTGCCTCATTGACCCTCACTTGGCATTTGCTCATCTTTTTTTTTTTTTGGGCTTTGTTTTTGTTTTTACTGAAAAATATTGGCAATTAATAATACAAAGTGCATTATTGAACCCAATCAAATCTGATAAATATATTCGAGAGGGTAATTTAGAGTTATCGACTGAGCTGATAATGTAAATTGGTCACCGTAAAGGGTTTAAAGGCTGACATTTCGAGTGTTAGCCCTTCATCAGAGTTTTACAGTTAAATTACCCTGTTGTACTCTCCTACCGACGCAGCACCACAGTTTCTTTAGAAACTTACCCCCTTAACTATAACTGAGACATCTGAGTTGTTCTGAATGGTTGTTTTCATGAATTTAATAACGCTCTCATTGCACAAATCTCATTAAATTAAACTGATTCTACTTTGTACAATCAATCGGAGAGACAGTATGTTGGATACTTGACAAGCTTCAGCGCGCAATAGCACAGTGCAGTGTTTCAAATCGCGCTCTCTAATGCTTTTCTACCAGACTTTAAATGACAATATTAAGGAAAGATTGTTAAGGAAAAGAATTAAAATTTTGTAATACATTTCACGTTTTTACCCATTTCACCCCATAAACACAGACATGGCCACACATCTCACCTTCAAATGACGATCACTAATTTTGTTAACACATGATTACCCGCCAAAAATTCACATTTGTCACGAAAGTAAAATAACGTCACGTGAAATAACAACAACAATGGCAAGAATTTCTAAAGTTACACACTGTATATGCTTCTGACACGTTCCCGAGCCTTGTAGGTGAAAAAGAATAACGAACAGATAACCTGTCGGTAGCTTAAAAAACAAACAAAGGATAGTGTAACCAGTAAAACTCACTTTAACCCCAGCTCGCTCAGTGAAGCTTCTCATCTCCGGTAAGTTATTCTGCGCCAGCCTTCCCCGTGTTTTGCGGATTTGCTCCAGGACTTGAGCATTCGTTTGAAGAGAGTTTAGTTTCTTCACAGCATCCTTCAAAGAAAGTCATTAGATCTCGTCAAAGATGCTTGGTAGAATTTACACGATGAGTGCAAGTTCAAAACAGTAAACAAGACCGCCCTTCAGCTTTGCATATCTGAGCAACGAAATTAAAGTCTCGGTTGCTTCTTAATCTTCGTAAAAGCAAAACAACCCCCAAACCAACTTACTTCATAAGTCCTTTGTTGCATGATTTCTGCTGATAGCTGTACCGCTGTGGTAAAGCGGCGAGAAACCATATATTTACAAATTGACACCATCAAACTGTAACAGACAACTTGCTGACCCCTTTCACTTCACGTGTTCAATGCAACTGTTGCGCAAGACAGACCGCAGAGACTGGAACTGGCATAAACCTTTCAGGTTTTTCAGTGTCGTCACACAGGGCTTTCCTTTTTGTGAGGAGAGAGACTATAGCTTTGTGGTTCCTGTTCAAAAATTTCTCATTTAACGTGAAGAGGAGTATTATCGAGCAATTTGTTAAAAAAAAAGAATATTCCCCTCCAGATCTTCTTCTTTGACATAAAGATGCCAGCCATGACTAAGATTATTGTCAAGAAAGCAGATAAGACTAATAAGCTCATGTGCAGTGTAAAAAACGCACCAGTGACGTCAAAAGTTATATCTTGAGCCAAATGGCTCTGTGGACCTTTTAGGTCGTAGGTCTTTTGGTCTTTTGGCCGATAGGTCTTAAGGTCTCTGGGTCTTCAGGTCTTCTGGCGGTCTCTCGGTCTCTACTCCCAAAGTGCTTTTCACTACCCAGGGTCGGAAGCTAGGTTAAGATAACCCAGGGCTAGTGTGAAATCTGATTTCAAATCTGATAGCTTGAAAACAAAAGTCAGTCGGATTCTTTTTGTCCAGAATATGTACGGAAAACTATCCCAAAAAGGCACTTGAACAAAGGAATAAAGAAATCCAGATTAAAATTTAACCTTGGGTTAGCACTAATCAACCTTCAAACTGGGCCCTGGAGGAGTATAAATGGGTACCAATGAATTGTCAGGGAATCTTGATGAAATGTTGTGGGTAACCTTGCTATAGACTAGCATCCCATCCAGGGGAAGTAGCAATACTCCTAGTCGCTTCATGCTGATGAAACCGGAATAAGCTCTGGCTGGATGGGCCACTTGGCTTGCCCAGGACGAAATCTTATACTTTCCGGATGGTTTGGTAGTAGCAGGTAACGACTGACTTCATACATTCCCGCACTACGTCAGACGCTTTCGTTCATTAACAGGTAATTTAGTGATAGCAACTGAGTTGAAAATGAAAATTGACCACCGTGAAGAGTTGAAGGCTGACGTTTCGCTAGCCCTTAGTCAATCGCTTTGACAAAGGGCTAACGCTCGAAACGTCAGCCTTCAAACTCTTTACGGTGGTCAATTAACGTTTTCAACTCAGTTGTTATCACTAAATTATGTTATGCGCTGCAGCATCACAGTTTAGAAACTTACCCCTTTTATGCTTTCGCTCATTACTTGGTGGTGTCGACTGACTCGGAGCGAATCCATCTCCTTTCCGATGGTTTCGTCCCATTTACAAGAATCTCCGACGATTGTGATTGACCTCAAACCTTAAGTAATCTAAGATAGGAAGTCACCACCGGCACAACAATAGCCTTCGGTGGAAGAACACCTTGAAATAATTGTTTTCAAGGGTGGATTAACAGCTAAGAGGAGTATCCGAGACAAATGTCATTTCCTAGCATAATGAGTGTGAGGGGACGCACCAAGATGTACTTGACCATAGAGAAGCAATTTTAACTCATGGATTTGGGACAAAATTCTTAAGTTTGGATCATCTGCTCTATTCTCTAATGTTGTTAGGAGAAATTTGAAGTTGGTCGCTCTATGCATTTAAAGGGTTTTGTTTGTCTTCAACTTGTTACACAAGTCTTTCTCTCTTCACCAATAAGTCCTTTAGGGTGTTACCCATGAATTAGATAATTGAACCAACAGATAAAGCCACATTTCATATATATTCATTTATTCCATGATCAGTAAAAATACACACATTGTTAAAAACAGAAAAAAAAGTCTGTGCTTATGCACAAGTACTAACTGATAGATAAAATGTTTCAGAAAGAGACACCTTTCTGAAACCTCATGTTTTATGTAAAAAATGAAAGGAAAGTTGAGCAGAATAATTTCCTTGGTACTTCTTATGCTATTAATTTACAAGATCCTGCACTTATGAGTGACTTTCATCAATTCAACGTACATGTTCAACTGCAAAGGAAAAACAGAAAGAAAACCTGTTTAAACCCTGTACCATTAGTTTTCCTTCAAGTTCAGTAATTATAAAATAGAAGATCTTAAACTAGCAGCCTACATGTTGTCTACATAAAATTCCTGCGACATTGCCAAATGTTTTAAATTTTACTAAAGGCGTCTTAAATTCTCCTTTTTAAAGAAATCAGTTGTATCCAATTGAACAGCTACAAAAAACAATGTTTAGAGTAAAACTTCCACACTGAAACTTTAACACCTACTGTATGTTGAAAGGTCAATCTCCTCTGGGAGTTCTCCTACATTAACTTCAAAGCGATCTTGGACTTCATTCAATATCTTAGCATCTTTTTCATCTGAGACAAAGGTGATGGCAAGACCTTTGGTGCCAAAACGTCCAGCTCTAGCAACCTTTAAGGAGGAAATCATCAAAATGAAAAACAATACATTCTCCAAGATATAATTAAGCTTGAACAGCAGTACAATCCTAGAGCAAGTTATAGTAGGAAAAAGTTGGCTTGCACACGAAGGATATATTCTTGCTAACAAACCCTGTGAAGGTAGGTGTCCGAATCCTCTGGCATGTCATAGTTAAACACAATGTTAACTCTTTCTATATCCATTCCACGACCAAACAGATTGGTGGCTACCAGCATTCTCTTGGAGAAATCTTTAAACTGTTTGTAGCGAGACAATCTGCAAATGACAACAAAGTATTCCATAAAAAAAATTTGTAAAAGGGATCAAAATTCCAAAGTTAACTTATGGTTAGAATGAAGAAATAAATATATAACTCAGACACAGTTTTTTTAAAACTTGCTTCAACCTAACAGAGAAAAGAAACACAGGGTGGCTCCACAAGGAAACAAAGTATCAAAACTTAGGAGATAGTTTGATCCTCACCATAGTATCTTTTCTGTGTATATAAATGGGGAAAAAAGTACCTATTCAAGTCGTCATATTTTTTAACTTCCAAAACCATCATTTGGTTGTAAATTGGGGCAACTGAAACAAAAAAATCACTTACTGCATAATGACTGGCACTCACCTTTCTTCTTGTTCCATTCCTCTATGGATACAAATTGCTGGGAAGTTCTGCTCAATCAGCAACTGAGCAAGGGCAATGCAGCGCTGCACTGACTTGACAAAGATGATCACCTGTAAAAGTTCATTTACACTAGGTCAATACTCCATAGAGAAACAACAGAAAACATGGACACGGCTGTTAAGTGGAAGGTCAAAGCTTTGATCAAAGATGACCCAAATGCAAATAGTATAAGCATTTAAGTTGTCCACCACAAAAAGCCCAGATAAACTTCAAAACCAACATCAAAAAACAAATGTTCCAAAAATAACCACAACTTGTTAATTAGAAATCTCTGATATTAACCATAAAGTGTAATGCTATAATATTGTTCAGTCTTTATTAAGAACTTCCCCATAAGAAGCCCTATTTTCCACACCAAAGCTTCTGCCTTGTTTTATCTGAACTCTACTGATAATGCAAATCTGAAACCCTATTCTTGAAAAATATTCACAACACACTTTTGGGGAAACCAGTTTTGAGTGACAAAGTTTGATCTTGATTGAGTATTACTCAATTTCATGGTGTAATGCTAGTCTTGGAATCAAATGCTGACTTGGTTTCTTGTAATGATTTTTTTAATGATATCTTTCCAAAATTTGTATTCTCTCATGACACTTTTTGTATCCAATTTGGATCTGAGCCCTCCTCTCACTACAGCAGCTCCTCAAATGACTATAACTACATCTAGATACCTGGTTGAACTCTAATACATCTAAAAGGTCGAAAAGCTTTCTGTTCTTCTCCTGATCCTTGAGTTTGACATAGTACTGTTGCAGGCCGTGCAAGGTGAGTTTTGTCTCATCATCAACATAAACTTCCATTGGCTGTTTAATTAAGAGAACAGAACAACATTCTTTACCACAAGAGGGAGTTGGAAAAAATACTATGACATCCAAGGGGAAGTAAAGACAAAAAAACAACCCCAACAAAACAAATTCACATTTACGACGATTACTATGTAAAATGGAGCTTAAAAAAAAGATTGATTCCCTGACAATATCAAAGTGATCAACCTCTGTGTACTTAAGAGCGTACTACATGGTAATTTAAACTATAAGAAAAACCTAATGCACTCTTGGGCATTGTAACATGTCACCAACAAATCTTCCTTGAAAAAATTCAAAACAAAACAAAACACGCAAAAAAAACCCATAATAGGCACCTTATACAGACAAATACACATACACAACAACGACAAAAGTTATTTTAAACTACCAAAGGTTTGATCTGACATGAAAAAAGAACAACACAAACACGTCACACAATCCAATTAGTTACAGCTTGTGGGGCTGGGAACTTGAAGGAGAGGAAACCAACTGACATCAGATGAGGCAGTTGACTTGGTGTAATGGCTGCTGCTCCTGCTTGAGCTAGCTTGCTACACTTCATGATCAAGACTTCTGAAGGTTTGACCACGAACATTCCTTCACTGAACCAAGGTATAGTGACAAGCAACAATGGCACCTCCAAGCAGAGAGACACATTTGCAACAAGGAACCACCTCAATTTTTTCAAGCCAAACATACAACCATCATCAAATAACCCTAGACACAGACTGTACAATACAAACCAATGAATGACCCACTGCTAATAACCAGGAATGACCAAATCAACTCGCACACAAACCAACACAACTGACCACAACTTTATTGGCTAATACAACTTTCCTAACTCTACCATTAACACCCAGAAACATGCTCCAAACAAGCATATTCATTAAAAAACCATCTATTAAGCCCTCACTCCATCATTAGAGAAAAAAAAAAGTCCAAAAGCCAGCCAACAGAAACAAGCCAAACAACTCTGCTGCAAGGAAGTGCCAATAATTGCCAATCAGCCTTACAGCTGCTTCTCCATCACCTCCTTCATGAGGGTAATGAATGCTCAACAACAGACTTCACAATGGAACTTAGGAGGTATAATTACATCTTGCATAAATTTCTTGCAGACAGGGCGGATCTCTTTGGCTAGTGTTGCACTGAACATCATGACTTGCTTCTCATGTGGAGTCATGCGGAACACCTCTTGCACATCTCTTCGCATATCTGAAAGATGAAACAGTAGAAGATTAATCAATACTATCACTAATACTATTCACCTTAGTCCTAGACCTAAGGCTAAATGCAATAAGAGCAAGGTAGAACTTGAGACAACACTGATCAGTGGACTTCAAGAGCAGGGTGATTTCTTGGGTTATCAAGGGGTAATGGTTTGAGAGCACCTCCACTAATTATTGTGCTGGTATTATGCTCCCTTCCCTACTCTATTTTAAACATACAGCTTTTGAAAGTTCAAATATAAATGCATGGATAGCAGCTGTTCAAGAATTAAGGAAGTATTTAGCAACAGAGGGTAATCTAATAAAAGAAAGTTAAAAATGTCTCCCCCAAGGAATTTAAACCCTTCCAAGGCTCAAGGAAAAGAGACTAACAACACCCCAGAACAAATCAACTTCAACAACAACTCTGGGAAGGAACTGCTGAGGGAAGGATTGTAACACTTACCAAGCTGTTCTAACATCTTGTCGCACTCATCAAGGATAAAGTGCTTGATATGTTTGAGATTTAATGACTTCTCTCGTGCCAGTGCCAATATTCTGCCTGGGGTACCCACAACAATATGTGGGCAGTTGGTTTTCAAGGTCTGCTGGTCCTTCTTGATGCTGATGCCGCCAAAAAACACTGAAACTTTGATGTTATTCATGTATTTAGAAAACCTTTCATACTCTTTAGAGATCTGGAAGGCCAACTCTCGTGTGTGGCACATAACCAACACACTGACTTGGCCATCAATTTGCTCTAGCTGCTGAAGCGTTGCAAGAACAAACACTGCTGTTTTCCCCATTCCACTTTTGGCCTGGCAGATAATATCCATGCCCAGGATTGCTTGAGGAATACACTCATGCTGAACTGCGAAAAAGAAGGGAACATCTTGTAAAAAAAACCTTGCAAATACTGTAGATGCAACGAGTTATTACCTAATACATGCATGCAGTAATCTACAGGATTTCCTTGTGGTCTTTCCTGTTTGCCCAATATGAGTTCTCAAAAGATGTGATTTCATTTCTTTTTCCATCATGGAAACGCTAACTAGTCTTAGGCCAAACATGGGTAATGGATCTCACAACAAAAGATCATAGCACAGGGCGTGAAATTGCGCCTAGTACAGGCGCCAATGCGACTAAATTTTTCACTTTGGCGACCAAATCCTGAAAGTTAGTCGCCAAATTGGCCACTAGAACGTTTCATCATAACCTTACCAAGAGATATAGCGAATTAAAAAGATTTCCAAAGATAAATCCGCGGCGAATTTCCTCGTTAAGTTTGTTTCCAAAACGTAGCACATGCACCTCGATCGATAACTAGACGCCATATTGGATTAAGATGAGCTTGAAAGTTGTATATCATCCATCCTAGTGTCCACTTTGTAGCACGTTAAAGATCTTTTCCCTAACTTAATTTTGGAGGGTCTATCTAAAACGCTGACAGCGTAAAGAAAGATTTTGTTTGTCTTTGAAAATGGCGACCAACTTTTTTTGAATCGGCTACCACTTTGAAGAATTTAGGAGCCAAGTGGTTATCAGAAAAAAAAGTTAATTTCACGCCCTGTAGCATTTTCTGTTAATAAATTATCTCATTAATATTCATTTCAAACAGTAACTAGCTACATTTTTATTAAGCCGAGACTTTTCCATCACCTTACACATCGAAGGGAAAATAAAAACATTCAAAGGACAAAAGACACAAAAAAACTTTCTGGAAAAGGGAATTCGGTTTTTGCAACTGAAATACAACGTAAATTATTGTAGGCTTTCTATACCTTCTGAAGGATGTTCGAATCCGCAGTCAACGATGGCCCGAAGAAGTTCTGGTTTCAAGAGAAAATCTCTGAAGCCAGAACTGTGGATACTGACGTAGGTACCTTTAACATCTTTCTTTGCCAGATCTTTGGTCGCTTGCGCTTCAGCTGGGGTTTCTGTCTCCTCCTCTTCGTAGTCCAACAATTCGTTTTCATCACCAACTTCGGCCATGATGCAAGAATGCCGCCTTGACAGAAAAGAGCGAAACGCACTTAGTTGAAAAAATAGCTTTCCACGGAGACGAAAACCACGTAGCCTTCAGAAGGCCGCTGTGTGCTTTCGAATCAAGGTGAACTGAATCATGGATGGGCAAAAAAGAAAGAGAATTTCGAAGGATATTCTACCTTAACGTCGCTACAAAATCAAAGACAATCAACCGACTCTACAATGACGCAGATGAAGCGCACACTTGTAATGGATCATGGGAATTATTTACGTTGGCAAAACCGTTGGCGGTTGATTGGCTAGTTTCACGAGCAGGGGTTTATCTGCTGGAATATTCTAATTTTTGCACGAGTTTTAGTGGTTTTTTCAAAAAAACCTGACGATATGTCACAACTTTTACATAATCTTTACTCAGTGATCTATTCATTCCAGTCCATACCTTTTGTTCTGTAATTCACACAACGCGTATGTGAAGTAAATTCGATCGAGTTGCGATAGTTTGTTGTTGTATGTTTACAAAGCGAATTCGTGTTTGAAGAATCTTTACTTATGGAAACTATGGATGCTGACTCTCTGAAAGGAAGCCGTATGAGGAGGTATTCTTTAAAGTTGTCATTTCATAGTTCAAGTCTACACTGAGCTCACGTTACAATTGGAAAATGAAATTTAGTAAACTGTGAAATTTATTCAATTCACGAGCACTAGCACAAGATGGTACACGTACTAAGCTTGAATATAAAATTATCAATATATTTATTTTTTGTGGTCATTGCGCCTATTTATTTGAGATACAATACACTCTTTTTCTTACTTGTTTCATATTTTACGGGAAAGTGGATATACTTTCTGTACAAGAAAGACTACATAAAATTTAGTACATTAGGTATGCATGCTTCCAGTATATTTCTAAATCATTTCTATTTAAATGGAAATGATTGTTAGAAAAATTATATGAAAGTCTCAAAATTTTTAAGCCACAAAAATGTACACACAGGATTTTTTTTTCTGGAATTGATCTGTTTAAGATCACATGAATGTCATATTAACGTCAACCATTTTGGAGGAGAATTACAAAGGTAGACCATATGTCATCTACAATCTGTAGTTTATTGAGCGTCTATCATCCATAGTCCTTAAATTCAGACCAGTACTCTGACTTAATAACTGATCTACGAATCTACAGTATTTTGATTGACTGTGAATATATGAAAACCATGTATGTGAACTGCAGAGATAGATCACTTTCATATATCATCTGCAGGTCACATATATGATTTTCATATATTCACAGTCATTTATTCATTACTTCATGGGTTTATTTTTAACTGACATATTGACAAGCTCCCAGTTGGCTTTTTATCTCGATTGGTAAAGCACTGTACAGATATCGTATAGGTCACAGGTTCAAATCACAAACTTTTGAATTAACACTTTAACTTCCAGATCAAATTTGTAATTCTCCTCACTGTCAACAATACAATCATCATAATGTTAGTTTAGAGAATTTAGTAATGGATCAACTAATTATTCCCAAATTTATATTTTTCTTTATCCTCATCACTCTTTTCTGGTTGATATTGTATTGATATTGTAAAGAGAAATTCTGTCTTGGTCACTCATGGGGGTTAAAGGGTTAAATGAGTGGTACAGTGAAATGCAACCCTGTAACTTGACCAGTCATAGCTAACTAGGAGATAGAATAATGTAGGTTAATGTGATGGTAGTAACACCAAGGATTTGGTATCTTTTTTTTTTTTTAAACCTCAGGATTCTTCAGCTGGGAACTTTTGTTGTATTTGTGTGGTGGGCAGCAGTAATCAAGTCTGTTAGTGCAGTATTCACCTTTATATTTGGGAAAGATTATAGGCTTGCCATGTTTGGTAAAAATATAAAAAAGAACTTGTTCCTCCTTGATGAAAGCATCGTAGTGACTAACAATGGATCATATGGTACTATTCCTAAGAAGGTCAAAGAAACACAATGGAAGTATCAGGTAATTTTAACATTAATTAACGTTTTTTTTGTGTTTGGATTTCTCTGGGTGTTTTACTACAGATAACCCTCCACAAAAACTTACTTCAGGGTTAACTTCAGATCTTATCAGTAATTCTCCTTACTGTCTGCCAATTTTACAATTTTGATGATGTTAGCTTGGCCAATTTGGTGGTGGATCAACTGGATCAATATCAGTATCTGGGCAACTGCCCACCTACCCCTCCCCTAACCCAACATTAACCTTAAATTGTTGTCAATTGACTGTTGTTGAGTTAGGGGAGGGGTAGGTGGGCAGTTGCCCAGATACTGATATTGATCCAATCAACTTATAATCCCATAATGGATATTTTTTTTTATTCTCATTTCCTGTTTGCTTGATATTATGTTGATATCATAAGGAGAAATTTTGTCCAACTCTTTGCCACCCATGTAGCTTAAAGTGTTAAGTGACTTCTTTCAGAAGTAAAACTTAATCTGTATCACACCTGCTAACTGATTTTTTGTCAGCTTTTAAAAGTAATTTTCCAGCCACTCAGTGTCTGCTGTCACTGTAATGAAGAAGAAAAAGAAATAATGAAGTTAGCAATGTAGATTATGTTGAATTTGTAAGCTGTTTATATTGTTTTGTTTCTTTTTTTTTTGTTCAGGAAGAGATGGAAAGATGTCCTGATATCTGGTTTAGATATAAGGTGAAAAATCTTTGGAATTCATGTCTGGAAACTGTAGCCAAGTTTGTTGGAGCAAATGTGAAAGATCTTGTATTCATAGCCAATGCCACATCAGGAATTAATACAGTTTTGCGCAGTGTTAATTTTCAAGAGGGGGATGGAATCCTGATAACAAATCAGACCTACGGTGCTGTCCAAATGACAGCTCAGGAAATCTGCCAAGAAAAGAAGGCAAAGTTGTTAGTGCTCAATGTCACATTTCCAACTTCAGACATGACTGGTTCTATTAAGTACCAAGTTACTGAAATTGTGGAACACTATGAGAAAGTTTTGCAGGAGAACACAAATGTAAAGTTAGTGATCATTGATGCAATCACCAGTATTAGTGCATTGAAGCTTCCAATTAAAAAGCTATCAGAGGTTTGTCACAAGCACAATGCTTTGGTGTTGATTGATGGTGCTCATGCTCCTGGACAAATCCCATTGGATCTTGAGAGGATTGGTGCAGACTTTTTTGTGGGTAAGTTAACCCGTTACACCCAAATATCAGTATCCACATTCTCTGTACTCTTCTCTGTACATTTCCTTTAGTACTGACTAGGAGAATTGGTTTAACAATCAGAGCTTCTTAGGTTGGTGATCATTCCCTTTATTCTCTGGATCTTAATGAATAATTCAGCCATTAGGTCTGTAACTGTTTTCATTTTTGTCACCTCAGTCTATAGTCTCCATGTGTGGGCTGGGGCAAGGGAGAGAAAAGTATGCAGGGTGATTACTGGAATGAAATAGAAACAATCTTTTCACTTCCTTTCAAACTTATGGAACATTTTTGGAAAATCTCTCCTGGTTCTATAACTGATTGCGACTCAGGATGGTTTTGACTGTTGACCCCACCCTAGCAGAATACAGGACTATAAAGGTGCAATAGTAGGGGGTAGGGTAGGGGTAAAATCCTCACATGGGAGATGTTTCCTTGTTCTATACCTGCTATGATTTCTTGTTACCTTTCCTAAATTTTTATTGTAAGTTTTAAATATGCATGCAGATCTTTTTCACTGACAGTAAAACTTGGTAAATAAAGTTTTCTTATTTTCCTTTCTAGGGAATCTTCATAAATGGCTCTTTGCCCCTCGTGGCTGTGCTATTCTATGGGTGAATCCCAAATTCCATGATGTCATCATCCCTCAAGTCGTGTCATGGTTCCATGACAAAAATCTTCAGGACAGGTTCTTTCAACAGGGTACTATAGATCACACTTCTTATACTTCAGCTGCAGCTGCTGTGCAGTTTTATAGAGAAATTGGTGGCATGGTGAGTACATGGTTCTCTTGATTTTCTCCTGTGCAATCTTTGTGCAACTGGAAATCAGTGGCCAACAATTTAAGGAGACTGAATGAGGAAAAGGGGTCTTGTCTGAAAGTAATGTGATTGGTCAGAAGTAGTTCTGATGAGAGAAAACATCTTGAAAGCCCCAAGATGTTCTTTTGGGGCTTTCCTTGTGTACATTTTGAACCCCAGACAAAGTTGAATTCCCAACAATCTTTAGATGATCAACAAATGTTGTAGAAAGTTGCAAAGTCACATATTGGTTTTTGGTGTTGTTGTTTGGCTTTTTCTGCTCATAAGCATCATTCTGCGATTTAAAAATTTACTTCTAAGCCATTTTCTCACAAAAGCAGACTCTTTATCTTTAAATTCCTCAATATTTAATATTGAAACATGTTTTCTGCTGGTTTGAATTCCCCAACACACTAAGGCAAGGTTCAAATTTCCCACACCCCCCTCCAGGCACAGATGACAGTCAAATTCCCAGGGGGAGGGGGGAGATAGGGGAGATAATGTATTGATGCTTGGAATTGATCAGCACATTACAATGAAATGTGTGGCAGTTAGAAAGTAGGATAATCAATCAATGGTGATCTTGACAGCCAATAGCTAAGAAGAGGTGTAATATCTATTGTAACTAGGGTGCAATAACAAAGTACAACAGCCAGCTTGCAACTTGGGCATCAACAACATTAGCTGAAACTTGGGACACAGAGGTTCTTCCCATTCCAGAGTCAATGCGTGCTCCATTTATGGCTGTCATCCGCCTCCCTGGAGAATTGTCTGCAGCCTATGGAGCCACACAAAAAGGAGCAGACAAGATGATGTCTGATGTATACCACAAGTACAATGTTATTGCATGTTTTATCAGCATTCAGGCATCTTTGTGGTGCCGAGTGTCAGTTCAAGTGTATAATGTGAAAGAAGATTACATGCAGCTTGGTGATGTGGTCCTTCAGTTGAAAGACGAATGTGTTAATGGTTTCTGTCCTAAAGTGGAAAAGGCTGCTGAAACTAACAGATGGTCATGGTATGAAGACCCACAATTAAGTTTCTAGATGTGAGAGATGTTCAGTTAAAAATGAACACAGGCGTGGGACAGAATTCACTGAATGCTTTAAGTAGAGAAGTGTTTGATTAGAAGCAAACACCGGCACGGGATACAGAATTCACTGAAATGATTTAGTAGAGAAGTGTTTGGTTAGAAACAAACACAGGTACGGGACACAATTCACTGTAATGCTTTAAGTAGAGAAGTGTTCAATTAGAAACAAACACAGGCACGGGACACAGAATGCACTGAATAATTTAGTAGAGAAGTGTTCGGTTAGAAACGAACACAGGTACAGGACACAATTCACTGTAATGCTTTAAGTAGAGAAGTTTTTGGTTAAAACAAATACAGGCATGGGACACAGAATTCACTGTAATGCTTTAAGTAGTGTAATGCTTTAAGTAGAGAAGTGTTTGGTTAAAAACAAATACAGGTGTGGGACACAGAATTCACTGTAATGCTTTAAGTAGAGAAGTGTTTGGTTAAAAACAAATACAGGCACAGGACATAGAATTCACTGTAATGCTTAAAGCAGAATTCTGAACTCTTCCATTTAGTTACCTGCTACTCTATTACATACCTACACAAAAATATCATAATCTCTGGTGTTTTTTTTTTCTTGTCATTTGATCTGAAAAGTGGAAAAAAGAGATGAACTAAAAGTCTTCTTATTATAAAACACTTACATTGGTCATAATTATTGTCCATGAAACAACCTAATTTAATTATCACTCAGTCCTAGTGCAAAGTTTGTTTTGTGTACATTTCAGGCATGCAAGTGAAATGAAGACATTTTCATGCACATCAATTGTAATCTCAAAATTACTTGAAGTTAACATGTATCACATGTACAAAACCTACTTGGGTTATTTTATCATTCCTATTCCAAAATTTGGTGCAAGGCATGAAGTTAACAAAATATAAAGCAATGAGAAAGCTAATTTTCCTCATGCTGTGATTTAAGAAAACTGTTTGATTCCAGGAACCGTGGGCAAAACTAACGGCATATTTTTGTGCTAGATGGA